>NC_064026.1:20719607-21024941 GCF_917208135.1 Athalia rosae | reverse complement strand
CACTAACCCTCCTTCTTAGCTCCCTTTTATTGTGCGCTTTACCATTTTAATTGTTCGACCTTGTCGGCAAAGGTTGCCGGCGACTCGACCCGCTATATTATTGTTTTCATTTGCGAAGGAGGCGACGAATTCTTTCTCCGTTCATTATCCCATACCGAAACACAGATAGCGCGTTAGCGAATATTTTCGTATTCCAACGAAGATGGAAGATTTTAAGATGGATTCGAACGCGGTATCTCGATTCTGTAAATAAAATGAGAACACCGCGACAAGGTAGAGACATAGTGACGAAATTCGGTGATCGAGAGGGAAAACGCATCGGCACCTCCTCCTGGGTGGGAACCCATAGAAATCTATGGACAGTCCGTAGGGCACCCTCGGACAACGTCGTCGTGATTCGCGGAGAACCCAACTATAAAACCTAGAAGCACGCGTCGTTTGTCACCGCTCAAAAGAGGGAAACTCGCAGCTCCGTTTTCCTGGTAAATCGATCCCCTCTCGTGGGAAGACTTTTGCCCATAACGGGCTTAATTCGAACAACTTTATTTCGTTAAAATCCCTCTACTCCGTATCCCCTGTCAGCATGTCGTCGTCCCACGGAGAAAGCGCCGTTTCCGAATCATGGAACGCGTCGTTTAATGTATTCAAATTCTTTGGCGCGGCTGCTCAGCGGATGTCAGCCCTACGGGGTACCAGAAGGCAGTAAACACGTCGCCTCACTTCGAGGGAAAAGTCTCGACAACCCGGCGGTCTCCGAGTTTGTCGATCTTTTGATTTTCTCTCTCTCCTCTCTCTTTCTTTTCTCCTATTTTTTATACGCAAAAAAATCTCTTCCGCGTAATGTAACGCAGCAGCGGGGGTCAGCGCACCCCTTGAGCGTCGGAGTGCAAAAGCGCGAATGTTAGCGATACCGGAGAGAATTGTGTGGTAAGGGAAACGCGCGTAAACTGACACGTTAAAAGTTGCGGTTGCGTGCGATGTAGCCACGCCCGTGCCAAGGCTACCCGTGGTGCATCGGCGGACCCCCGACGTACTCAATCCTGCGTCTGGGCGCCAGGGCGCTGTGGCGGCGCCATCCTGAGCGAGTGCAGCTCAACCGACATCCGCGAAATCTTGACCACAATTTATTCCTACACACGCGCAAGTCTACTTCCTGTGGATACTAGCAAAGCGTTTCAACCCTGTCGACTATTTTCAAACCACGAACAATTGCTTTGTGTGTTTCAACGGGTGGAATGGATATATATTTCTTTTCCTCAAATATATATGTACGTGAAAGGAGTTCGAATATTATTCTAAAAACTTAACGATCTGCTCGAATCTAGACGACGGAAACGATCGATAGACGAACTATGCATTGACGTTCCGCTATAACGAGATCCTCAATGCCGTCTGAAGCCGACGGAATCTCTTCTCGAGCTTACGATTGCAAGTTGCTCAGATCTGACTTCTCTGAACCTGAAAATATTGCAACAAAAGAATTGTCGTTACTTGCCGAAGATTAAATGTACGGTTTCACGGTCTGAATATAGATTGTTCAAGCTAACGTGTGAGAAAAAATTTTTTCACACATTGATAACAATCGATAACTAGTATTCGGACCAATTTGATCGTGCTTATTGTTAGCTATGAATAAATTTCTGACATCCTAGTTTCAAGGATTGAATTATTTTTTGTGCAGCCCCTGCAGAATGTATGCGGAGGCGGGTTGTTCTGAGGAAACCCCGCGGAAAAGATGGTAACATTCTCCCGCGTTAATCTTCTATTTTTAAAATTGGCATTTCTATTTTTTTATTCATACGGAGGACAAGTTTTAATATTAAACCTTGGATTGCTGGTATTGTAACTTTTTTCGCGAAGGCGGAATCCGTACAAGCGAAAATCCCATGGTTGCCGTGAGTCTCGGTGGAGGATGTTGTTACCCGCGACTGGCTCTCGATGATTCCTGAGGGAGGGTTGGAGATTCAGTTTTTACGGTATTTTTTTTTTTTTTTTGCGCGCGCGGGACGTAGCCGCAAGGCAGGCTGCATAATGAGTAGCGCACAGCCAACTTCCTGCCTACACAAGATGATTCATGAGGAACGATACAAAAGAGACGTAAAAGTACAACCTCCGGGCCGTTTTTATTTTTGAATTATCGCTCTGAAACCCGCATGAATATAAAAACGGTACTTTTCGGTTTTTTGGTGGATAAGAGAGAGGAATTTTATCATCCGGATAACGCGCCATACTCTTCCTTTTTTGGAATGAACCTTCCCCTGTACGAGGTCGGTCGGCTCACATGATTCTTGTACAACCTTCCGTACCGAACGCCACACTATCTCGGAAAATTCAGCTCTTATTCAGACACCGGATCCCTGATACTTGAGACCACTGTTGCCTTTTTCTCGCTTTTGTTTCTTCCCCCTGCTTTGTTTTGTTCGCAATAAAAACGCTGCGCGTATAATTGAACCTGATATCATAAGTAGTAGATCAAAGGTGTGAGAATATAAATTTAGCGAGAGGTCGCGATACTCCGAAGAAACTTTCATTACCCAAACGCGTACATATAAATATAAAACGATAACATGATTCAAGTAAGTTCTTTGCCAAGTTCCTTGATAAGCCTCTTGAACACATTCTAACCATTACTTTCCTCTTATCTTTCTGTACATTTTCCTCATTTTCCCTCGGCACAAAGCAAACCAGAGATGTCAGATAATATAGTTTCTCCGTTCCTGATGTTTGAACAAAAATGCTTTGCGGCAAAGACTGCAGGATAACGTGAATCTTTTTCTGCAGGTTGCAAAGAAAATTGCGGTTACCTTGAAAAGCAGATCATTTTCATTCCTCCACAGACGGATGCCACAACGTAGACTTACGGCTGCCGGTTACAGCATTTACAACGTTTCGATTATTCGATGTTGGAATCGCGATACCCGTGAAAAATCAAATGTGCCAAATAACACGTACTTGCATGAATCATATGCCGGAGACGTCCGACGGATTGTTCAGAGTTTCGGGACCTTGGCCCCCTCGGTGTATCCAAAGTTTAATACAATCAGTCTTGATAATTTGCAGTATTAGGAGTTTACTATTTCACCTCGTAGACGACTCAGCCAGCCAAGCAGAAAGCTTCTGCAAAGTCCAAAGACAGTTGGATGGTTCGGTCGACTGGTGAACTAGCCCCCGAAGCACTGGATGCACCCGATCTGGAGACGACGTTGTTGAAACCGGTTGCCTTGAACTTGACAGTCGCATCGGTGCACTCGCGTTAGCGCTCAACCGGAAATTCGATCTTTCTAAACCTATTCCGAATTTTCAGAGATCAAAACCTGCACCAGAAGTACATTAACTCCGTTCTATTATCCATGCATGTTAGAACTGTAACTGCCATTGTCATCTATCCTCTACTGAATTCAACTCGTCGAATACGTGGAAACCGATCTTGTTCGATCAATCGATAATTGACCATTCACTGGTCGCTCACTGATGTACCATTCCGAGTCCGTAGAATTTGTATGGTGAAATTATTCCCATAAAAAAAAAGCTACACACCAATTTAAAATTCAATTACTTTTACAATAAAAGTAAATCGTTTGAAGGTTAATTAAATCGTCGGATTAATTAAATTGAAAGGCAAAAATTGCTGGAAACCTCACCGAGGCTCGTAATGTAGACCAAACTAGGAGGAGGTTGTACCTTGTACGTAACCCTCTATTTCGGCAGCGATTAACCCACCTCCACCCTCACTATTGCCGCATGGAAAACCCTTCCTTCCCTCCAGCAGCGGCAGCATCGTAGCACCACCCTATACCAGGCTTAGGCAAATCCCCATAGAGTCTTGCTTTTTGTCCCCGGGGCCGATGTTTCGGAATTAATTTGTAAAGTTGAGGACTCCCGCACGCTGCACGCTCCCAAGCTCGATGGTTGTCATGAAAACGGAAGGGTTGGCAGTGACGTTGGCCGTGGTGACGACGACGATGGTTGCTGCCTGTAGCTTTCCAGTATCGCGGTACGAGCGAATTGAATGGCATTTCTTTTCCCCAGGCACCGTTCGCTATACTTTCGGTCGGTGACCCTACAATATCCTAATAATTTGCTGATTATAGATGCGTCTCATGAATTCGGTGGTTGGTTACTTAACGGCGTAGGGCAGTAGCCAATATCGGGGAACAGCTCAAGAGTGGCGGCAACTTCATTAACGCTGCGCTCAATTAATAACTATTCATACAGTCGGTATACAGGTACTTGCAAAGAAATTCATAATGCACGCGGTTAGCTGGATGCGTTATGCAACTGCATGGAGAGTACTTTCCTGGTTCTTTCCATAGATTTATAAATCATATTTTCATCACTTTCGCCATGATGTCGAGTAATCCAGCGTTGAGTTCGTACGAAATTCCGATAGTCTGCATCATTGATTTTCATATACACGAATACACTGTGGGGAAATACTTGGGACGATGAAAACGCAAATCCAGAGTCGTGAAAACCTAGCGAATTTAATTTCGTACTGCAGTTTTTATGAATTTCTCCCTCGGATTCGTTATCGGCGTGTACGAGGGATTAATTTTATCTGGTAACAGTTTGAACGAAGTTTTTGCAGAGCTTAAAGTGATCGACAAAAAACGCGAACAGTCGTAGAAAATTTCTCAGTTCTTCGTCCACCAATTCGATTTCTCGATCTCAGATACGTAGAACATATGAACGTATGTGATTATGGGTATAGCAGGAAAAGCAATAGGATATAGAATGTATTCTCAACCCTGGAGCTGTACAGTCTTATCTTTTTAGACCCAGATTATAGGAGTGAGTCTCTCAGGGATTACGTAACAAGAAGCAGCAGGAGAACCGGGTTGCTGATATAGAACAGTCTCTCTGAAATGTAGAGGATTAAAATCTTATGGTTGACGATAACGTTCTCATAGCCTGTGCGATAAACTCACTAGCTTACGCAAAAGGTGAAGTCACGTGATATCGCGAGCACCGGTCCGCAAATGTTGAAAGTTCCGGGTCACGAAAATCACGTTTAAAGAACAGCGCGAAATTACTTTTTCCGAATTCATGTAAAATTTCGCAATAATTGGAATCTTTCGCCAATCGAAGCGGTGAAAAGAATTCTTAAGCGTAAAAACCCTTACAAATGATACGTCCAATTAGGAGATACGCCGTTGATTTTTCACTTGATTACTATGCCGTATAGCACGTAGAAATATAGTAATAGCATAACGACTAGGCGGCGGCTATGGCAGTAACAAATGACCGACGCTATGATGGAAATGTCACGCAACAATACGAGCAATCAGCCACGGGTAGAGACGCGCGTTATTAATGCTTTTCAAATCGTCAGGAATCGACCGACCAATAAAAACGGAGTTTTAAAGGGACGCGTCCAATCAACTCGCGGGCAATACCGTCGACGCGAACCATTTAGGACACGGGAACAAATCAAAAGCATTTGTAAGCTGTCTCCTGGGAGTATCCGCATCCTTTTAACGTTTCTGTTGGAAGATCGACGCCTTCCTTCCTTCCAACCGTCAATACGACCGAACAGCTGGTTAAAGTTTGGAATGTTCCGCGAACGAATCTTTTTCGAATTGTTTCTATAACATCGTAATGCGTTGCGGGTATTCATGTGACGCGTCTTGTGTCTACTCCTTACCGAGAGTACATCGATTGTCCAACAATTATTGATGAGCAGTCGAGAAAATTATCCCCTCATTCTTCATATTTGCTGATGGCGAACAAATAACGTGAAAAAAGGGGTTGTTATATGTATATGCGCCGCGTTGAACTGGGAAGTTGAGTTACCAGAACTGCCGTATTACTGTAGCAGAAATTAGTAAATCTGCTGACTCCTCGTGTGTTGAGTTATTAAATAGCAATACCAGGTTCTCGCGTATTTGCGCGGTAATAATTTACGCGAGAGAATTTAGGGGGTAATGATGACAAAGTCAATGGAGTTCGCGGCTGCGATCTACCTGCGTGGGTTGAAAGAGTTGAAGAGTCGTAAGTGCAGGTTTTATCAACTCGAAATATTTAGCGACTGCTATAATTACCGTAGGGGTCTGTTCGCGTTGCGAAGCCCCCATGAAAATGGGGTGACTCGGTGGCATGCCAGGGGGCTGTCGAAACAAAGAAGAAAAATAATCAACGAAAAAACAAAATAAAGAGCCGAATAATATGAAAACGAAGTGAGTGCGTGAGAGAGGAAAACATCGAAGCTCACTGGATCGTAGCAAAACGTACGTACCGCAATGCGGGACAGGTGGACGAATCGGCTGACACCCGAAAAAATCCGAATCGACTAGTCCGTGCATACAATTCCCCACAAATAGCGATGATTGAAATTTTTTTTGTTATACTCTTTTTTTCGTTTATTGTTCCGCCTCCCATTTTCCAATCGAGTCGGAAATCCGACAAAAGAAAATTGAAAATGAAAATAAAAATCAAATACACGAATTGAACATTGTGTTCCGACGTAAGGGTATGTTATTATGCCGTAATCGAGTGCCCAATATAATGGATATTTATTACGATTGCGTGATAAAGAGGTATGAATAGCTTGAGAATAATAATAATTTCGCCAGAATAACGGTGGTTATTCTTTATTAAATCAATCGGAATTCACTTGTGACTTTGAAACCCCTGCGAAGAAATATTCCACGAAGTAAAATGCGAATGAAACACGCTCCGAACTGGTTTGCGAGGTATAGGTGACGGTCATATAATTATATAAACCCCGTCAACGTTTGACGGGAGTTTTGTTAGACAATTGCGAACATGAGGAGAAGTTTTCAAAGTGGAGAGATAGTCGTGAAAATGGTGGGAAAGCGTATGTGAAAGGGGGCCGCAGTAGCCACTTGGAGATGTTGTATAGCAGTCAGCCGACTAAACGAGAGGGCGAATGACTGCCTGCCGAAACTTTTTATGCTTACTTCTGTTGTTTCAACTTCTACGATTGCCGCGCGTCTTGAATTTCATCCGAGAAAGGGAGTTTCAGCTCCCTAAGTTTTCACGAAGGTATTTCCAGTGAATCACACGGCTTTCGAGAAGCCATCTTTCGGCTAAAGTATCTTTAGCTTGAATCCGTCAGTAACTTTTTCATCCCACCGATTATAACAAATGTTTAGAGAGGTAACTCCCAGAGAAAGAGTGATTAAACTTTGCGATCGTTTATCGAGCCACCGTAGGGAGGCCTGCTGCAGCAGAGCGAGGCCAAAGGCTGAAAACCTTATCCGTCACTGACTCGAAACTCCGGGGGCGCAACTTCCTGAGAGCTCCCTACGGTTTGAGTGGTTCGCCAGTTCGGACCAACTATTCGACGGTCTTGATTTCCGCGAATATGATGCACAACGCCATTTCTCGGCTTCCGACCTACGCTTGACGGCATTATCTCGCCAGCAACTTCGTTGCAAACACACTCGGTATTACGCTCGCACAAAATGCAAACATTGATGAAATGCCGAAAATTCTCAGCAAAAAAGTCAACATGGTCGTGGCAACCCTGATGCCGATCGTCAGGTTTAATTAAACATGAAAAAGGTATGAAACGCGACGCATCGCAGTCGAGATTATCCCATTAACAAAGCCTGCCCCAAACCTGCATGCAGGGTTGGTAAAAATATCGGAGCGGGAAACATTTTTCCAGTTTGGTACAGCAACACGCGGAGGTCCCGTTCGTGCATAACGATCACCACATGAGTGCGCACCTCCGGGCGGTCTGCTACGTGAACGAACAGGGCTCACATGTGTTGAAGATCAGGCGAGGCTTTTACGCACCTACAATAGTATCGACGCGGTGTATAGGATGGTTCCCGTTTTCAGGGTTGATGTGGCGGCAAAGTCATTCATGCGAACAACGAGCGGATGAATAGTTTTACATTCGTACCAGTTAAATGTTATACCTATACGTACACGTATAATACGGATAAATTTGTGCGCAGATGCCGGTTCCAATGCCCGTGATATTCGATCATTCGATGCAAAATAAATTTCGACACCGGAGATTTTCATCAGCACGATTGAATACTTTGTCAGATTTTTGTATAATTAATTTCAACTTTTTTCCACTCCAACTATTTCTACTATACGTGTACTCGGGTGATCGTTCGAAGAAATACTTTCACGCCGCCTAATAGATGTAATCCAACAATAAGTAATCTAGATTTCTACTCAAAATACGTGGTAGCGGCAAGCTACCTTCGTTCGTGAAAAAGTTAATCCACGTTGAGCAAATCCATTTCCTGTTCTCTTCCTTTCCACTCGTCCGGTTAGCTATTATTATTATTTCCTTTGCCTTTGTCTTTTTTCGTCGTTTCAATTAAATTGGTCCTCGACTTTTCCAGCGAACTTAAGCTAGGTCAAAGAGTGTGGGTCGGGCAGATGGTTGACTTTGTTCGTACTTGTTCACAGCGGGCGTCATTATAGTCCGGTGCATTGACTTTCGTCCAAACACCATATTACCTACACGCTTGGTTCTCGCCCGTCTCGCCAATTCGAACGTATTTCGGGATATATACGCGAAATTGCCCAAATCAAGAAAGAGGCCTTTGATGTCGCTCTGTTATCCGCGTTAATTTGTTTCTGCTTTGAAGTGACATTTATACAGATCACACTGCTTTCCGAAACGCGTATAATTCTGATGAAATCATTACCGATGGAGCTATTTATGCCTGAATAACCCAACTTTGAAGTTTTATGTTCACGAGCATCTTGAGGAAAATTTCAGAGCCGCTGGAGAGGTGCTTTATATGTATATCGAAAGCCAACTCTATCTTGTACATATAACCGACGCTTCATAAACGTATACTATTCTATAACTGATATCAGCTGGAAAATCTGTCTAAAGTCCAAGGACGACGATGTAGAAGAGTGAGTTGGATCATCAGGGGCGGTAGCGGGTTGCATCATTAAGACACCCGAGTTTGGGCGAGAGGAAGCCACGACCAGGAGTAGATAGAAGCTGAGTTAACCGCTGCCCGTTACTCTCAACTCCGCATAACTGTTTAACTATAATCTCGCTAGAAAATTAATTAGGGTAGTATTGTAAACGTGGTTTACCTCTCTTCCCGTAACCGGTTTACATTGCTGTGATTATACAGTGCCGCGCACAGTCCTCTTCGCGACAAATCTGTACACGAACTATGACATTATTCTGTACAACATCCGCACCACTGTCGAATCAAGACGTAAAGTTCGTCTGCAAACTTTATAGATTAGTATACATTGTTTTCAAAGGCTTACCCTCGATATTTACCGACAAACAAATAATAGAGTTGAAATGTTGTTTCGTAAAACAAAGTATAGTAAAGGTTGCTACTATAATATCGTTAGTTTTTGTATCACTCGAAGAGATGGCTTCATGGGAATATAAAAACACGCACTAACGATAAGATGAAAACTTCTGGATCATCGGGAATTTTTATGATTGCAGATGAACACGAAAAAATAACTCGCGATCAAGTTTCCGTTTGTCGACGCGCCGCCATATCCATAAGTGTTTTTTCGTGTTCTGTGAGCAATAAGAGAGTCGTAAATAGTCCCAGTGACAATAAAAGTTAACACGGGTTGTCTTTTTCATTATTATATATTTCACGATACGGGTAAGAATTTATTTCTACCTACTGCAAATGTAGATGTCGAACGGGAATAGAATAGCGAACTTCGGATCGTCGATTTCACTTGTTGCTCGCGAACGATTAAAGCTGGATCAATTTATCTTTACTACATCCAACGAAAAAGAGAATACCCCCGGTGACCTTACATTGGCCGATACGACAATGCCGTCGTTAGCTATGGAACAACTTCACCATCCGATAAATTTGCGGTTGTAATTTTTCCAAATTAGTTTTTTCGTGTTATGTTCCTTCCTTCTTCTTCTTCGCTTTACTGTGCCTGAAGTCTCGGTATTTGCTTTATTCATTCGTTCTTATTTTATTTTATTTTATTTTTTTTCACAAACGTAGGAAGGTTTGTGTATTTTTCGGGACGCAGTTTTCAACGCGGGTTCGATTCCTGGCTGGTTTGAAATGGTGTGAGTTGAGGCTTGCCAACAGCAATTTGCGTCTATTCAACAACTGGGTAGGGACTGAAAATAAAATTGAAAAGTGAACTGCCGAGTGGTGGCACACAATAAGCCCTGTTTGCGGCGGAGGCCCCAACCCCAAACCCCAATTTCCGAGACTAACTCCGACCCCTTTTTTCTCCACCCTCTTCACCTCATCTACGATGTCGCTCTGCATCTCACGCCTTCGACTCCTATATGCTGCCGCCACTCGTCCTTCTGGAGGTACAACTAGCTTATCCGAACCTAGTAGATGCTATAGGTATTTAAAAACCATATTCACCAATAAGCGATGGAGGCCTCTTAAACAATAATACTAATACGCATACTGTACTACTCTATGGGTTTACTGAAATAAAACATCTTTTGATTCAATTTTGTTAAAGGTAATTGAAGGAGGAAATTGAGCTTAATCGTACAGAAGCTTTACGCTTCTTCGAAAGAGCTACCGTGTGGATTTCAACGCATGCTGAATTTTTTCGATAGCCACCTGCTCGTATGGTGGATTTAGTGGCGTATAAACTGACAGGGTAACGCAGTGTCCCTAAAGCTCCTTTTTCCGAGGTATAGTATGTTTGTGTCTCATGGGAATTCTGGCAGGGAGTAATTTTTGTCTGCGGGGTTCCCCCAAACGTCGATCGCTACGTTGCGGTCGACTGCGTACCGACCAATCGTACGGCTCAGATGATTTGCTTTTTCACCCACGATATACTCTAGCAGTCTTCTATACCGAACGGGAAGTGGAGTGAAACTTTGATGCACTAGGCGGTGAAACAGTCCTCTACGCGGTGCAACGCTGACAACGTGAGCGCAAACGTTAGGAAACTCTCGCCCCAATTAAGTGCTTAGATTGAATCGTTAAAATATGCATGAAGTCGGGCTGTAACGTTAAGACAGAACGTCGAACCAACTGCGATTGTACAACTGCGTTACAGACACACCCGATTGTTAGTCGCTTACGTCGCCAATCACATCCCCATCGAATCCATTATTACGAATAGAATTACGGTTTTGTAACTGAGAAAATCCCAATTGAAATGTGTAACCACGTCACGTTGCTGCGTTGTATATTCGGAAACTCCGCATCCTGCAGGGCGTTGAACTGCCGTTGATCGTTCGCGACTCGGGCGGTGCTCCGAGAGACTCGACAGTCAACGTAATCTGACAGTTAATTGTTTGCGCGAACCGACTGTTGAATCAATTATGAGGGAGAGGGTGCCTAACATTCAAATCATTTCGTACGCTATGGAGAAGTTTGATTTCGCGGAGTTTACTTTGATTTCATACGAACCACTTCGTCGTTTTTACGAAGTGGCGAAAGTACCTACCACCGAAAGAACGAAGGTTTATAAATTCATAGAAATTAGTAACCTACAGGGCTGCCGTCCGAGGCTTTATACTTCGAAATAAAGTCCGAAATAATATCATTGCAAGCACGAGGAAACTTACTTTTCTGCTAGCTTAATTTTACGGGAAAGATAAGTCGCCGTTTATCTAACTGATAAGACATGTTTTACGAAGTACTTAAAAAAGAACCCTTACATTAATGAACTTTTAGGGCCTCACAGTTGCAACAAGAACAAAGAAACGTTCATTAGGAAACTTTTATACAAAGTTCGTATGATTTCATGGACTAGAGTTAATTTTATTACGGTGTAACTTTCTAACTGGAGCGCGTACCACAAGGTCGATATAAATCATTTGCATTCGGATAAACTCATGTCAGCGTCATTCTGCACGTTTAACTGGTGGCTCCCATGGCGCGGGCGCCACCTTGGACAGTAAGATGCGTACAAATATCTGTATAGTTAAAAATAGGTAAATTCGGCAATTATCGTCTTAAGCAAAATTACACGAGCAAATCGACAGAGATACCGGAGTCACCACGATTCCAGCTTCTCTTCTCATTGCAGAGACTGAACGCAATGTAGAGCCGATAAGCCATCGACTTGACATAAGTTATTGCAAATATCTCGTACTTATACCAGACGATTCATACATATACACATCATGTGCGTTAAGGATTAAGAAATTGTAACAAGAGCATATTCACGTTCATCGTTTATTTGCCATTTTATGCTTATTTCTCAATTCTTGTGATTTTACTCCATTGTCCATCTACCCTTCTTACCTCGGTCCCGTAGTTCATTATAAAATTTGTGTTGACAAACTACATAGATGACGATATTTTGGTACATAATATAGCTCACACATCGTAATCATTAGTATAAGAGCAAAATCGTTACAAACTTTATGAGTGATCGTCCGCCAGTCGTTCAACCGTGCCGGATCAAACATACTTCCATTCCTACAATATTTTTACCTACGTAGCGAGTGAGCATTTTTTCTTCCCAAAAGCTTCGTATGTAGTACATCACATATAAATGTGAAAAATTCTACTGCGTGTCCATTCAGGTTATGAATGACTGCGAATTTTTTAATGTACGTTGAATGAAAGCACGAGCTTGTATATTCCATACTCTGGCTTAGTTTGACGAGAATGCTGGGACGTGGTGGGCAACGCGTTATTTTCAACTCTGAAGCTTTTATCGGATATATTTACCGCATGTATGTGGATATAAGAACAAAAATTGAATCTTGATCCGAAACAATTTCTTCAACGCTAACTGCAATTCAAGTGAGATATCCAGGGAATGGAGTTACGTATCACGTGATGTGAAAATGTGCGAACGGATCACGCGGAATAATAATTCGAATTTTTAACAACACTTCGTGTACCGGGCTTTAGCTACGAGCGATGGGTATACACGCATTTATATATGTTTGTTCATCAATTTTACGCTAATACAATTTCCATTCGCAAATCACATTTCAACATGAAACCCGATTGTTCGAGCTTCATCTGGATTCTGCAGGACTTTAATTAATTCCAGCGTTTGAATCTATGGGACTCCGTACGACTGATTATGAGTATAACCGTGAGTTCACGGGAGTTACGAACACCGTTGTTCTTACAATTAATATGATGTAAGGTACGTACAAGGTACATTTCTAAAATGAATTATGAACGGTTATGTCAAATGCAAATGAATCGGAATCCGTTGTCTACAACAAAGTAACTCGTCTGCGCCTGAAGCTACATCAGCTAGTGAAACCCGTCAGATTTTCCGCGAACATTAATACGTGCTTTGAATCAAGAATTTTAGTCCGACGAGTGTAGTTGATAAGAAAATACCAACGGTGGTTACAGTTATAACTATAATGTAAACCAAGCGATACTGAAATCCCGAGGAATTGCGTAGTTGACGCGACGCAACCACAAAGTCCGTCTACCGAAGCTAGAGCGATACTCGTTTACTCAGCATTCTGTCGGTGTTGATTTGTAATTTGAATCAGCGTTGATGGATCGTGGGGTAACTGTATCCTTTTCGTCCCCCTATACCTTACTATACATACAACCCCGTACACACGAGTCGCCCTCTCTCTACCATCGCCCCCGAGTCTAGTTTTTCCCTTTCTCTTTTCCTCGCTTCTCCGAGCTTCCACACAGTTATACATATGTCTTTATTTCACGGATCTGCCCTGGTATTCACACGCCCGCTCCCCTAGCTCCGATATAGTCGCGTTCGATGTTTCTATTCAAATCACCGATCCCCTTCTGCAGCACCTTTCAAGCGATATTGCTTTCCATCGCTATTGTTTAATACCAATTATCGACAAACCTTGTGCTTCGGAAATGTTTTCGAGATGTTATCTTTTATGAGTCAATTTTTGCCACCAGCTCCGTAGAGGAATCAAAACGCGCATTTCATATCAGGCACGCGTTCCAACCCTACGGAATGAACCCACACCAAACAATAAGGCACACCCACTCATATATGCATGCACGTAATACGCATGCATGGAATTCCACCATGGCGTCGAGTCAAAAACTCACGTGTGTATAACGGCTAGGGTATACCGTGTACCCGTTGTTGCGAATGTGTCTACCAACATTTCCGCTGATTTAATCTTGACTCTCTGGAAATATCCCGGATACGACCGGAAAATAATAAAATTTTTGAAAAGTGAAATAAAATGAAGTAGAAAGATGGAAGAGAGTAAAAAAAAAAGAACGATTTCAGCTTTTATTAATTCGTGAGGCGAATAAGAATTCGTTCACTCTTATTCCCCCAACGCGAAACTTGATTTCGTCAGGGGTAGATGATAAAAATAATTCCTCGGTATACTCTACTATTACGTTCCGTCGTATAGCACGGTCTTCAACGAGTTGGCACTTGAATCTTTTTTTCTTTGAATATGGTCATTTTTATATTAATTCTTTTAGAGATGACGGTGAATTTTGGAACGGAAAAACATTTTCATACGACGCGTCTGTATGCGCTAAAATTTTTTTTTTTTTTCCATGGTGCATTTATGATCGACGCAGAACAAAAATTAGTTTTTCGTACCATCCATGCGGCATGAGAATCTTTCGTCTGCAAAATATAACATGAATAAGAAAGTGGATATTTCATCTCTGTGTTCACCGGCGGACGATCGTTGTCTTCGACAGAACACACGCTTCCTCTTTCACTTCCTTTTCCTCTTCCCTTTCCTCCTGCTTTTACTCGTTCCGCAGCGTTCTGGCAAGACGCAACAGCATACGGCGTGAGCGTCGGGTGAAAAGGACCTATGGATGCGTTGGTTCCGGTATCGACCTTACAGGGCGTGTCTCAGTCGCCCTGCCGCGGAGTCGCGCACCGTCAACTCCGGCATAACCAAACCCGACCCAACCTTACCCACCTCGGCTCAACCCACCCCTATCCAACTTCGCCGCGGCGCCGCCACCGCCGCTGCTTCTACTGCTGCGACATTCGCCCCTTCTTATTGCTATTATACTCTTTATGCAAAATACTCACCGATTCAGCCTTATTTCCGTCGACCTCACTCCTTACTCTTTGGCTTCTCTCTCGTTTTGTCTCGGTCTCCGGAATCTAATAAAATTTACTCCTTGCTCGCTCTGCCGGCTTTCCGCCGCTTCGTCTGTCTTGGAAAAGCACCCAACGCTGCAGCCAACTCTAAGGGTCGATTGTCCTTGTTTCACACTTGTCACCAAGTGGAAGTCACGGAAGACCAACGCAGATAGCTTCTGGTGCCAAATCGTTTGTCACTGGAAAATTAATCTCTGTGGTAGTAAAAGTTAGTGCGTATGAAAATACAGCCGACGAACTTCGTGTACTGCGGGGCACTAGGTTTGTCTTTATAATATTAGTAGGTGTATATTTGCATAAGATGGCGTCAACTGCACCGTACTTCGTGATACCCTTATAGTAATGACGAGGAAGTCGTAAACCGATCCAGACGTGTTGGAGATGCGCGAACGGTTGTGACAATTCTCACATTAAACCGGCAATAATCCAGTATTAAAAGTGATGTTGAACTCCGACTGCAGTACATAATTATATAACAAGCATCATTTCACTTACGCATTCAATATCCAGAACCGGTGACCAATGGTATGAACTCCGGTTTGAAAAGCGATCAATCCTCTGAAAGTATCTCCGACTATCGGACGAACTATAACTCTAGGTATTCCACATCTATGACAACAATTAAAAGATTAATTGAGTATGACTCACCCTCGCTCGGCTGGGTATCCTCATTAGAAATATCGTCGTGGCAATGAATTATTTCGCCTTCCGCCGGAATGGCTAAGGGCAAGATCAGGCGCAAGATCCAATCTTTTTTACAGTTTGTTCAATGAGCCGAAAAATTAAACGTTTGACGACACGCGAGAATGCATCGTCGTCGCCAGAAGCGTTCGACTAACTTAAGCCGCGTAGCACGTGTTGGTATAAACATGAGGTATTTGATGGGAGATGAACGTGACCGATTGCAAAGCCTAGTTTCACAATAGTTTGTACAAAGGAAAAGTTGAAACGCTCTTTTTGATAATTAATCGGGTGCAATAATCAAGGAGGGAACCTTGAAAGCGCGAGTTATTGCGGTGGATGGTAGGGGCGGATATAATTGTGCGGATATTTATGGCTGCGACAAAGGCCACCAATCTCGCTGGGGTCCGAACGGCCAGCGGTCAGTGTTTTTGCGTCAATAATTAACACACCCCGGGCAGTTTCAGTCTATTCTCTGGCCCACCTCCAGCGACCCTAACGTCACTCGACCCCTAAATTACGATTTCGTAAACTCCCAAGTATAGCAAAATGAGTTCCGGTCAAGTTTTCGATTTTGAATTTCGTACGAGTATGAAATTTTTCCAAGGATTGTAACAATACTGGAAATATATAATCGTTTGATTTCGGTTCGGATATCGCATGATTTAGTCTGACATTTTTGATCAGCAGTGTGCAATTTTTCATTATCATTCAACTCAAAGAAAAACAGTATGGATACCAGTCGAAGCTCGCATACGTCCAACGGAAAATGTATTTCCCAAGCGACAAATTCGATTACAGTTCGAAAGATATATTTCAACCATTTCTTACCCTCTTTATCTCACAATTCTACCTCTTCCTCCCTATCCCATCCAATAATCGCATTCGACGTATCAAATCCAAAACGAACTATACCATCGCAATTCGAGTCGATTTTTCCATATATGAGTATTTCTTTCTCCTTCTTTTTAAGTCGAACGTGTAATGATACTTTCATCGATCGCTTCATGCTACGTCCCTCCCATCCTTCGGACTAGCTACGATAGCGATACAAGTTCGCAATGTAAACTTACATCCATCAAGTTTTTTTCTCCATTTCATTTCCGAGATACTTTTCTAAAAGCAACAAGTTTTTCCCATCAGGTGTCCTGACTTTTTGATGTCAATTTTAATGAATCTGTAACAGTAATTAATTCTGAATAAAGTTTTTGTCAATGGCTTCTTTAGGATTATTGAACTACCGTAGAGTCTCAATATAATGTAAAATTTGAGCTCTCATATTTAAGTCCCTAAGTGAAAGCTAATAACACAGTGGCCCATAAGTTTCAGAATCAGGGTTGAAGTAGTCGTGAGTTTCGAGTAATGGAAAATGTAGTGATTTTCCTGTTGTGAGATTAATTCGAGGCACCACAATGTGTTCAAGTACAAAGGAGAGCCATCAGCTCCGCTACTTTGGTGCTGCTGTTGGTGTTTTCACTATTCTATACGCTTGTAACAAGCTTGGCTGAAATTAATCACATTATATTACATGCGGTGGGTAGCCCAGACGTCGACGCTTGCGGGCTAGAGGGAACTTAGAAGAGAATACCAAAGGCAACGGTAGAGGCAAAGAGAATGTAGAATAGTTAAAAGCTACAGAGAAATTTACTAAAGACATTCGCCCTTATGAAGATAACAGCTTTGTACGACACCAGGTTCTCTTTGCACCTCGCATGTAAACATATAGTTACATAGTTACGACCGCTGCAGCTAAGAAAATCAAGCACAGCTGATCGTGAATCTTGCGTAAGAGTTTAAGCGTCGCGTACATTTTCTACCGCGCGACACAAAGTTGTAATCTGCGGAGGGTTTTATCGTAATTAGTGGTAAACTGGGAATTCAGGTCCAAGGGGACCACTGCGATTGGGTCGATCGTTGCGATACGACGTCCGCGTGATCAAAGCGGATATTCGTGGCGCGAAAGTTTTGTATCATAATGGAAAAGTTTGCGAATTTTTGTCTTTTTCTCAGCCTGGCCTCAACTGTATGGCGATAAACAAGACAAAGTCTTACGTCTCGCTCTGGCTATCCAATCTTCAAGACTTCCGTAAAATTTCCAGATTGCCGACGGAAGATACGCGATTCATGTCCCCCCTCTTTTTCGTATCACTCCGTTCTCTTCGGACACCAGCAGATACCGTCGAGAGAACAATAATTCTGAAAGCGACAATTTTTATTTCACTTTGTCGAGCGAATTTCGACCAGTCCACGATGATTGGACGTGTGTACGTGTATCGACCGATCGAATTACCAAAAGAGTCCTGACGGAATATTTTATCGGCAAAGTGATTCATTATCGATCTTCAAAGAGAACGTCAATGCTTTTCAACGAAAGGTCGGTCGAACCGTCTTCGGAAGCGAAAGAGATGTCCGGTACTACAACGCCTCCGAAACGACGACGGATAAACCATGACCGAGGGTCAAAGGTTAAAAGTTGAAAGTCTAAAATGAATATACAGGGCAACGGAGGTGAATCAGTATTCGCCATATCAGCTCCCTTGTAACGACGTACCTTGGTAGAGATGAAATTTCATTTGAATGTTAGATTCCAGTCACAGTTTCGGACGCATTCGTGATGACAAAAACGAATTTCATCCTCTTTATAGTAGTCATTTTTTGTTTTGATCTACTTGCGAAAGCGCTAGGTGTGTATCTCATACAGTGAAGAAATCACAATCAACCTCTTCAATCGTTGAAATAAATGATGTTCTAAAAAGGTCAAGAAAAAAATAAGAATTTTCACCGATTCTTGAAGGTGAAATAATCTGATGAATCCGCTCGTGGACATAAACGACCCACTCTGCAGGCTACGTTGGTAAAAACAGCCTCGCCGGCCGCGGCGGAGGGTTGAATATGAAGACGAGTATAACCAAGCGCTCTCTCATTCTTCTCTCAGCTTCTCTCATTACGCAGCTATGCGGAAGAGTTTTCAACGTTAGGGAACTCGGGCTGGGTTGTTTCCAGGATATTACAAAACAAAGTCGTGACGACTGAATTAATGCATATATGTATGTCGAATAAGATGCGTCGAGAGAATAAGCCGCTCATTCCTGTATAAATTCTAAATAAGTCGTTGCCAAAACATTTGCAGGCCCAGGTGAAGGGTACCGAAAATAATCATAGATTATTATCGTCGTCCTTTTTGAAAATCTGCAGTAGCCTCTCACTACATTTTTTTACAACCGATAAATAAGATAGAAACCATCCTTGTCCGAATAACGAACATTCATCTCCTTGGAAATAGTGTTGATAAAGATCTTTTTTGTTCTGAAGGCAGAACGAGATAACTATTATGGATACAGAATCCGATCAGGCCCCGGTGCCACACATCAGGGAAAGAACGAAAAAAACGATTTCTGAATTTCTTTGGAAGTTCTTGAGTCCTGGCCAGAATTTTACTATGAATGGCATATGTCTTTTATTGTTTTTCAAAAAGAATTGAATAATAATTTATATTTTAAATGAAAAAACGTTTTCTCCCTTTGCCACTTTTATTCACTCAACTTACCTTATCCTACATGTGCGTTAATTCACCCGTCATAAAGTCACCTCGAACTTTTGCTACCCCTACGCTTATCCTACGCCATTTTCGGCGTAAGGTATATGTACACATATGTTATGTTTATAGCCGACTAGCGGTTACAAAGTGTCACTAATTGAGAATTTCGTAAAGTAAACGTTAACTCTCTTGTGACCCCTTTGGCGAAACGGCTATCAGTGCTGGTTGATGTTCAACCCTCGGTTAAAATTCATCGGGTTTCAACAACGTTTCTGCTAAAGGTATTGCCGATAAGTAGTATAGAGTATTTCCCCCGACTTAACGGGAATGAGGACCTTTAAAAAAGAGGCTTCGCAGCGCGACGTTTGAATGAAGCAAGTTAATTTAATGAGCGAAACGCAGAGAATTTATTGCCTCACCCTACACCTCCGTCTCCGCAGAGATTCGCTTTCGATCTTCCCTCTCGATCTTCCCTTCAACTGGTTCGCAATCAATTTGGTTTAATCTGTCAATAATTCGCATAGTATTCCTCGTTCTCCAACCACTTTTCCCCATGTTTGACGGAAGATTTGCGTTTGGTAGGTATTTACCCTCCACTTTTTCTTTCGCGAATGCTACCGGTACTGCCGCCTTTTTTTAACCTCGGTGTCCGTCCGATTTACTATTCCTACCTGTGCAATAACATCATTCCGAGTTAATTATTCGCGACCGATTAAATCGAGCGTTAATTTACCACACCGGTTGAAAACGACCACGTTCGTGTGTTTGCCTTTAGTCCCGGCAAAAAAAATAAAATTAAAACAAACATGATGGTAGAAAAAACCAACTCGGGCTACGGACTCAGAGTTCTGATGAAGCTGCTAGTTACACATACATGGCGCTAGTCACAGAGTCTAGAATTTTTCTCATCTTGTTGGAATTTGAGTGCGGAAAGGATTATGCCCAGCTACTGACAATGAGGTAGCATTCCGAGAATGTATGGGGGGAATCGGAAGGAAAAAAGACGTGGCAAGAGACGCACCCTCATTATACGTTTTTCTAGAGGAAACTTGTTTTTCGGAGTGCGCATGATGGTATCATCATGACCGCGACTTACGAGGTACAGAAAAGAGCAGCACCAGGGAGCAAGGCCTGGTGGCAGGTATACGCAGACCGTATGGTTGGGCGCAGTGCAATCAGTCAATACTTGGCATAATTACGGAATTATAAATCTGTGGCACTAATTGAGGAACTTTTTTAATCACCCGATTCATTGATTGGCCGTTTTCATCCTCGAAAAAGCCGGCTGTAACGACGAATTGAACTGCGGTGAAGAATATATTTTGCTTTCTCTTGTCACTTTTTGTTTTCCAGAAAACACGCGACAACTCAAACTCCGAGGTGAAGGAATAATACTGCAGTAACGGCGGGCTTAGAGCTCTGACCCAATTAACCTGCAGTATAATCCCAGTGGTCGCTCGCAGAGATGTGTATCGCTAAGGAGCAGCTCATAGGTATAATGTATGAACATTTTTTTCTCTGTAAGATCATAATTTAGATGGAATCTTGCTCAAAGTTGCGCCGAGTGAAACGGGAAATTTAAGCCTAATCAATCTCACCGCTGGAGTAGACTGAATTATGAGACTCGTATAAATCAGTTTTATTAGCGATCCTAATTGATTGTCGCACAGAATTAATTTCAGAGGGCATTGCTCTTCAATTCACTGGTTCACTTTTTCGGTCGGTGTGCAGGTGAGATGATTTTTATTTGTCATGGTTCACCGTGCATGCTCGGATAATTTCCCATGGTAATTGTTTCAGCCTTTTTTTTTTCGAGAACCAGTTGAATCGCGGCGATTTTAACGTTGACGGTTACGCGGATCGCGGCACTACCTTGCTTTTTATGTTGTAATAAATTACGTCGAGCTATAAAACACGTTAACTTTAAAGACCTAGGCATGTGCCGCGACGAGAACGCGCTTATCATTTACATTGATTGCGCGATTTGTGAGATTTGAGGTTCAAGGTGCTAGGAACAAGATGTCGACCCAAGGAATGCGCCGCTTTTAATACATAAATGGAACATTCTTCTCTTTCTCCGACCAATAACTAATGTGCGTAATTCTGTCAGACATTAGGTTGACCGTCAATCTGTGTCTGACGAGACTCAGTCAGTGTACAGCCGGTAAACAGCTGATTTCGACGGTGATTCGAACGAATGAAGATTCAAGAATTCCGAAAAAAAATAACGTTTCGTGAATTTATTACCCATGCGTACGCGTAGCCCTTCGAACAGTTCGTCGTTGGATCATAACCACTTGAAAAAGGCAGGACATACGTATATATGTGGGGTCAACTCTACTCTGGATTTTGAAACAAGTTTGTAAGCGGGTGAAACGCGGCCCCCGGTGAACGAGACTAGATGGACCCCGTGATAGTGTAGCCACGCTTGGTGTACGCTTTTTTTTATTTTAATTAACCCGCAGAGGGCATTGTCTTCTGTTAACTGTGTAATTAACATACTGTGCCCGACGAGGCTCTCATCCGGATATACTTCCTTTGTACCTCGCTTTTGTTTCCCTTTTCGTGAAATAATAAAAAAAACCAACAGATGCAATTTGTTCCTGCTCGCATCCCGCAGAATATTTCTCGTTGCCGCACTACTATGACCGGTTAATTAATCTGGTCCTCGCTAACTGAAGACCTGTGTGAAACAGGAACTGATTGTCAGTCGTAGTTTCTTGAAATGAATTCGAGGTGTATCGTTGACACACCCATTCGGTGCACCTCAGATTTGGTGAATAATGAGTTACATGTTCATTATATCATATAAGAAGCTATGAAGCATTAACGTAAATTTAATTCACCGTTTGAAACTTTTTCAACTTCTGATTAGTCTGGAGTCTATTAATAATTGCACAACAAATTCACATCAAGGTAGATAACGAGTTTCTGAGAATTTTTAAAATTCGATGTTTATGGTAAAAATTTTAACTTGTACCTATAAAAAGAAGAAGAAGCTAGCCGGAGCTCATACATACTATAGTTCGTTGGCTGATGGCAAGTTTATAAGGTGCCTAACCACCTATCAAAACATTGTAACCGCGAACAACGCGTATGTTATTACTGGGAGTCAACTAACTTCATTATTATTGGTAATAACTAACGGCGCAAAAGTAAGCCTCTTATACATGATCGATCGAAGCAGCCAAGTCGAGCAAGCTGCTCATATAGAGAGTTGTCGTTGCTCGTGGAAAAAAAAATTCTGAGCACATTATTCGCCCTATTGAATTTTAAAGTCTTTTAATATTTTTTTGATCACAATTAAAATACGACGGGGTTATTGGTATAAAGTTTTTAATTAGCATGAAAATAAAAAAAATTACCGAGGTTACAAAACGATCAACAAAAGAGAAAAACGATCCCTGAAATAATTGACGAAATTTCGTTACCCCTACTAATCGAAAACAAATCTTAACAATCGCGAGAGCTAATTGTAACTGGTGTGCGGCCTAAAAACTTGAAAGTAACATTGTTGAAAGGCAATAAACCAAGTTAGGTGAACTCATAAAGTAACAGTATTACAGCATCATATCTTTATTGCAGAATGTGGTTTATACTCAAATGTAAGCGTGAAGTAGTTCAGCGATCATTCGATGTGACAACGATAATTGATAGCCACAAACTTCGAAAAACTCGGCTGATCTGTTGTGTCAGTGGTTTTTGGTCGGATCAGCTTTTTAAACGATTACAAATTGCGTAGCGATGACAAATTTCCCGTAACAACTGACGTTGGTTTTTGCACTACCCGATTCGTTAACTTTCCGATTGTCGGTTTCATTTCTTCCCCCTTTTTTTTCATTAACCCTCACCCCATCAATCATACAATCCGCTGTTAGCTATATATATTGTATAGCAACCTAATCGTTGAGGCGTGGATCACCGACATGAAACTCGCGTCACATTTGCGCATCGCCGAGTACGCGTGACGTTGCATCTTCAAAAAGTCCCGACATCCTGACGCCAGCAGGCAATACAACGATGTCCTGATATCCGACGCATACTCATCAATTCTCGTCAGCTAAGGCTCGAGCAGATACTCACCGAAAACTTAATTATCCGACCATTATTATTGTCATCCAAATCATCAATATCACTCAAGGTAGCTTTTGTAGTCCAGCAGCATCGATACCTGAGCTAGCAGCAGTTACAATCCAAGGCTATAGAAACGACGTCTTCAAATTAGTTTGAAAAGAAAGAAAAAACAAGCAAGAAAAAAAAAAACGAACAGAAATACGCAACTTCACTTGATCCAGTTGATTCAATTCCCCCGATAATACGTATTTTCACTGTTTCGTCGAGGGCTAGGTACCCTCACAGTTTTGAAAGTTGAAGGGATTGAAAGACATAGAACTCGTATTACTTGAAATTGAACTTTGTTCGGAATCGATCCATATCCTTGAGATTGTTTGAATTCACTTGTTCTCCAATCGAGCGCAGCAATCGCCAAAAAGCGTGTCCATAAGAGATTAAAAATACTCGACGTGACCGATTTTTTAGACAACATTTTTTATATAATCCCGATTCCATTTGATTCCCATCACTCTCTCAAGGCAAGCGTCTTTACGACGTTTCGATAGCGAAGCGCGACCGAGATAGTGATGGTTACGCCCCTCTGTTTCTCACAATCAGCCGTTGATACGATACCGGGTGGTTCATCGGCCAACTAAGAGCTCCTGATTATTAAATATAGTTTGTGGAAGGGCGAAGAATAAACAGCGTATAGTACGTCAGGTACAGAATTGAAAGTGCTGACACGGCGCTTGTCATTCGACAATGAATACTTGAATGTCTAGGCTACCGTCAGCTCTATATGTATGCATTTAATACATGCCCACATCCGTTGCAGGATAACGTCACGTTATCACTCATATCCCCGCTGATATAGACTAGCGAGCAGCCAGCTGGCGGTGAATCACTCAAGACGACGCTCATTCAACCCTCGCGTGATTAATGGGAGCGAACCATCGAAAACGTTGTCGAAAGCGCCGCCTTCTGCTAGCGATGATGTTACCGCACCGATAGCTACGTTGATTCCGCTGCTACTTTATATTAGGCGACACGGAAGTACACAACGTTAGCCTTCTACGACTCGTCATAATTAATTGTCCGGAGCGCCTCCTCGCCACACTTACGTTACGTTACCGTTACCCTGCCGCGCTAATTCGCACTCCCTCTGCACGACTACGTACATAAGGAAATTTCAATGACATTCACGGACTCGAATCGTTTGTACAAAGGTGTTGTCACTGCTATGCCCATTACCTGCCAAATTTGAGTTTTAAATCTCACCAATCACTGTTTCAATCGAAACAAAATATCCAAATATCGACATGCGGTATGATGAATAGAGACAGGATATATGTACATGGGTTATCCGGGTGATGCATATTTAACGAAATTGATTGTATCGAATCAACCCAATTGTATTCGAAACAATTTTCCCCTCCTGCTGCCGCCGAAATAAAAAAAAACCATAGAAGAACGAAATAATGAAGCATACGCGTGCTGCGAAAACTTCAATCACGCTCGTGATTTCTAAGGAAAACGGAAGCATTCATTTATATTGAATGAATTCGGCGGGTGCCGTTCCTAAATGTTCTGATTGCAGAGTATCTCGAATTGGATTTCAGTAGGTCGCGAATTTCGTGAGGCCAATTTTTTTAAGTAAAAAAATTTCTCTATTCAGCTGGTGATACCAAGATGGACTGAATATTGGACGATCCTCCTGCGAGGGATCAACTTGAATCAGCTGCACCGCACGTGTGCATTAGTTGAAACGGAGAACTTATACGTGTGCGTGTAACTATATATTCCAAGTTTTTTCGATTTTTCTCTGCGATATTCCGTTACTGCTAGTCATACCCCGGCATTCCAATTATCACCGAGAAGTGAAGTGGTGCGCGAAGTATACCGAAGCCATGCGCGTGCTTCAAGTGGCGAAATATAAATACTTTTACCCATGAGCAGGGTGATAAATTTCGCCACGCCTCTCGGTCAGATTATCCGTGATAAGAGAAATTAACTCAACTCTGCGTTTATAAGATAGACGTGTGTGGAGATAACTTCATACCCCTACGGATACGCAATTATCATGGAACACGTTGTAGGTAACCTTGGCGTACATAATACAATATGTGTATATACGCATGTACATACCTGCAACATATCCTATCACACATCATACACGGCAGTAGATACACCCGCACGTTGGCTTATTATATTCCAGCGTAGAGCGCGCATCATTCTGAATCGCCAAGCATAGAATTATGCCATGCACGTGTACAACGTACGTACGTATGTGCATACGTACCTACATGGAGTTTCGCACCTTGTTAATTTTCCCTGAACATTGTCGGTAATTTCGTACTCTGCGGTGGCACAACGGAACGCAGCTTTATTTGTATAACCGCGGGCGGTGAAAAAAAAAAAAAAAAAAAAAAAAAAAAAGATAGAACAAAAAGGCATCGTAATACCTACGCGATTTTGATTGCGGCACGTATGAAAATTGGCTCGCACCGCGAAACGCCCTACAGCGTCGGATGCATTTTATCGCTACACTTTTCAGTTATTGCGAGTGAAACATGTTTCAGATATACTCGTTCTACGCGACGGTGACGATATTATTGCACAGAATAAAATCCATTGCAAGAAAAGCAATAAACAGTGACGTACGGAAGTAAGACTTTGGCACTACAATAATCCCATATCGAAACCACGGTCCCCTCTGTCATGCCGTGATCATGAAATATTATTTTATTCCTACATACCTCGTAGCAAGTGAATTTCGTCCCGCAATACTGCGCGGCGATGATGTATTCGTGATAGATTTAGACGCACCTCAGAGATGCATATACGTATACATATACTAGTCATATACGCATAGTATTTTGTGAAAATAAGATATATTCATTTATAGAATCTTACGCGATGACTTGTAGCAACCAGGCTCACATTGAGCGCACACTGTATAAGTTTATATTATACTTTTACTTATGCTTCAGTATTATCGGGAAATCTTGATCATTTTTTAATTTCCGTCCGTACGAACTGATTCTACTTCTTCCGAGAGTAAATTATGAACGCCGCGTGTAAAGTCCACAGAATATACGTATGACAATTTCGACCGGTTACGTACGCCGGTCCATTGGGATAGCGAGAACAATTTACCGTTAGATAATTATCATCATTGGTGATATAAAACGTAATTTGACGTGGTATCAGAAGCGAGCAAGCAGTTTGGCTGCAAACCTATTACAGAGAATATTGCAATGGTCATATTTACAGTCGAACTATATATGTTCATTTATGTATAGTGTACATGCATATGTGTATGCTATACTTTTGGATTACACTCAATCAGATAATATCGCAATGTTATACTGAAAACGCATTGCTGACGTCGTTGAATTCAAACGCCGTTATTAACGATTTTCCTGCACGAGGATATTATAGTAGATAATATGATATGATCATCAATAACCATTGGTCTAATCCCCCATTACGTAACAAATTAGATCCTATGGCACCGATTTCCATGGATAGTGATGTTGAAACTTGAATTGATATTAGTCTCCCGAGACGGCGATTCATACCAACTAATAATTATGTACTGTCAAAAAATGTGTTCACTAAATTATGCAGTTCTTGGATATTTTTCGTTATTCCGAGGATCGAAACTCGACAAAGTGGTTTTCAGTGGTCCTCGAAATAACGAAAAATATCCCAGTTCTTACCTTTTCTGTTTATTCTGTCCTGCGTGTGCAATCGCTGCAAAACCTCCATCATTGCATTGACAATAAATATTAACCAACTTCATATTACGAATCAGAGAAAATGACAGACTGCTGAAATTGGAATGTACGTAATTTTCGTTGTTGGAAAATGTATTTGCATATTTGATGTTTGTTCTTTTAATTTGAACGATATACATATACTTCAGATCGGAGAATATACGGACGAATGTTGAAATTAATCCATACGATTTCATGCGAACAACAGATGAATATCTGCACATCCAATACACGTATGATGTACATGTCAGAACAGAATGGTGTGTGAGCGGTCGCGGGCTGGGCGCATAAAATCGAGCAAAAAGCTTTCAAGAGCAACTCATATAATATTGAGCTGACCTACATGTTTTCTCGGGGCTCGTATTTTAATCACAGTATATTCGTTCGAAACTAATACCGATTATTCCCATACTTTGACATCCGTTTTCTTCTTTGTTTATTTGCATTTTTTCACTCTTATTTATTTTTATCTGTTCCACTGTACGAATATCCGTCAAACAAAGTAATTAAAGCATCGGTACAGTTTCCTGACGAACGAGGGCGATTTGTACACCTGTATCAGTTGGTTTCGCGTGCCGGATGAATACTTCTGAATACGAATGCTTCTGATTTCGAATGTGTAGTTCGTATTGTCATAGAAGTTTATAGGGGAATTGCAGAATTGTGAATTGCTTCGCCTCCGTTCGTATGTGTATAAGTTATACTTGTATTGGCGGCATTCACGTCAATTTAGCTGCAATATTTCGTTTTATGCCCCACCACAAATAAACCATAAGATTCCATGTCCGCACTAAAGTTTTGCCGAGTGGTAAACATTTCCTCATTTTTGTTCGCTATCTCTCAGCCTCTCTCTTTCAATAAATGTTATATGTTCCAGTGAAATTTGACGAATCCCATTCGCGCGTTGACAACGTACGAAATATTTTATGCTTTTTCCACGCGATGAATTCGCGGCTTTCATTTTTCATCGACTAAACATGAAACGGATATTCAGGAACGTCGATAATAATATATTCAAAGTCGGTGTGGAGGGTTTGTTGAGAAAATTTCTATCTTCTTGTTTTTCCGAAAACGGAACCACGTGGAATACCATTCATTATATATATTGCGCGTATTGCGAAGGCTTGTTTTTTTAAAACTGACGTCGCTGAATATTCGCCGGGTATTTTCGGGGCACCTGCGAAATGAAATTCGAAACCGTGCCCAGGTTTGACTCCCCGTGGGCAGTGTTACAAATAGCTTTCCGTAAATACACATTTGCGCGAAGATACAATGCCCGCTACCAAATGGAGTTTCCGATTGCATTTGGGTAAATGGAAAATATAGATAGCACCGGGCAGGCGGCACACTCCGAACGTAGGGAATATTTCGAAAAGCAACAGCGACAGCAGCATATCTACCTACTCGCGTTATACGTCTACGTATGCGTTACGAATCACCTACTCATCGTGTTTGTAGATCCGTACATCTGTTCGTATACCCCTTGCAACGGTATTTTTTATGTTTATTATAAAGGACTAACAATAATATCGATAATAAATATTGCATGAAATGAACATCGTTCGATATTTTATTTTTTTTTTTTCTCCAATTATTTTTCTAAATTCAATACCCTGTAACTTTTCACCTGTTAGACTTGGAATATTTTTATCTAGACTTCCCTATCCTAGTTTTTTCTAAGGACAAACGCTACGTACGTATACTTGGCGCGAATTCTGGGACATTGTATACAGAGGCTAAGCTTTGATTCAGATGCCAGACTCAGAGGTGCGGACTTCGAATGCCGTCATCTACCTCAAAACGTGTCCACTAACCATGCAACACGTGTAAAGGCGGTAGCACGTGTACAATACGAGTAGGGTTCAGCTTTCACATGGTGTATCGCGCTCGAGGAGAGTAGCTCACTGCCTTCAGCATTTGCTTACAAAGTGCCGAGTTGTACGTATGGATGCTTCACGTACAGGGTAGACGATTTTAAACGTTACACTTTCATATCTTGCAATCCAAGATCGACTCGGTAGTTCGCGATCAAAACTAATCCAGCGCTCGTATTGCCGGGGGGACTATGACGATTCCGCTATGTACTGCATATTAAATTTTCACTAGTTTTACGTATTGTAAAAAGTATTGGAATTTTTTCTTCTCCGATGTATAGTTTTTACATGTACGAGTTTGAAGTGAGGCATGTTATGAGTAGGACACGTGGTACATAATATATTATATACTCTTCGGGGTAATTTTAGTAGAGTTCCTCCAGTCGGCCGCCAAGACCTGAAGTTCGGACCACGCGAGATCAGAAGTTGGATGTGGTTCGTATTATTGGATAAAAGTTGCTCTCGTCCAACGTACCAATATCAGTTGCACATCGATTTTATACTCAAACCGCTTAAAACTAGATGAAAATTATCAATATCAAACTATTCGTACGTTACACAAGTAAGATCGCCCCGCCATTTATCAGATTTGGCAATAACTCTCGGTACACCAGCCTTCAGCATCCTATACCGGGTGTCCCATTTTAATCTTACACCTGATAAATCTCGGAAAATACGACTCCGGTCGAGTTTCGAGTCGAACCCTCAAAGTTTCATAGGACTCGACACTCGACCGGAGTCGTATTTTCCGAGATTTATCAGGTGTAAGATTGGAACGGGTCACCCGTTATACCAGGTCGTGAGATTTATTTAAAATACTTTACAAACCATTTTATGCTTTGGCACGATCCAATGTACTTTAACAGCTTTGTCTAAATCCTTACGTAGAATACACGTGAGCGTTTCACGTATAACCTTATGGGTTGGGGTATAATGATTTCAGTTTTTTTCACGGAGCCTTTTTTTCTCCTGATACATCGAAGATTCACTGCACGGACATAGTTGCAGGGACGCCATACCCTGGTATATATTATCCAACAAACGCCATTCTATTGACGACGACTGATAAAATGAGCTGCAAATGTGTGATGGGCCGTCGCGTGAAACGTGCATGGCAAAGGAAACTTTTTTTCTCTGACCATTAGTATTGCGTGAAATTTTCGAGATTCATTCGAATTACTGGTTCTGATATAAAGCAGTTCAAATTCAGCTGAAAATTGTACTTTTTTACTTGTAAATTGCGCAGAAACGCAGCGGCGAGAATCAGAAAAATCTGGACGTTTTTTTCGCATCGAATACAAAGACCCGTACGCACATGTAACGGTGCAAGGTGTAGAAGCGCAAACTTTTTCGATCGATAATACCATACATCGCGCTAAGCGAAAATTTGATCCAGAAAAAAAAGCGAGGACCCTCGGAATCACGACCCTCGCCTTTTGCACTGCACCCTCCGACGTCTTCAAATGTGGATCTACGTACGCACTGGCAGGAAAACCTTTGAACGTGTAGACGAGTAATATACAGATTTCACATCGTTGTATATAAGGTTGTATATGTATAGGAATGGAGATTGAACTCATTCATATACATCCAGCTCACGTATGCACGCGGCTGGAGCACCCGGTATTGCAATAGCTAATCGCGTATCGCGGAAATTTGAATCTTTCGAGGATCGTATATTTTTATTTCTACTTCATCTCTCCAACGGTGCAGTCCTCCGTTTATCGGATTTCCCCGAGTTCCTACCATTCTAACTGGAATGGATAGTTATTTTTTTTTACTCCTTTTATTTCGTTGAAATTTCTCATCGGATGCGAAATTTCAACAAATGTTCGAAATCACAGGTTTCAAAGTTTTCGATCTCGCTGTCAGCGACATGTTATTCCAAGATTCTCCCCCAACATTTTTCCAATGAAAAATCTGACGATTACGTGATCTCTATATTTGAATATCGGGCACTATACCATAACCCCCGCCTTATCGTGCAGTATGGGTAAATAAATCGTGAGCTGCACCTGCATCTAGTAGCGCAGTGGGTTTAGCCTCGTGAATAAACCATTGTTCTTGAAAAAAAACAAAAAAACACAGTATTTTTTTTTTTTTTTTCCAACCGATGGTGCTGCACCCCTTGAATTCGAGAGATTTTCTCCTAACGTATGCATGAGCTGTTTCTCTGTTTTATTCGCTTTATCCCATAAACACCATGAGATTGCATGAAACTTTGAGCGTCAGAGGGTTGTAGCCTGCAAATACCCCTGCGCTGAGATTTCGTGCCTAACGACGGTATCCTGCACGGCGACCATGGATAGTGCTTCTGATTATTTAATGACGCAAACACACTGCCGTGTCGCCCCGTCCCCGCCGCCCCTCTCAAGCGGCAAGCACACATTCCGAGACAGATCTACGTTTCATTGAATCGACCCCTCGCGGAAATCCTGCAACTCTGAATTATTGAAGCGAGATATAGAGCCCGGGTGATAATTAGCGTGTAAATTAATCACCAGTGGTACAAAAATTTCCACTTTTTTCGCAAGATTCGTCAAACGCTGTATCAACACGCTACGTTCCAAAAGTACGATATAAATGAAGAAACGGGTTTCTATTTATTTCTTCTTCATTCCATTTACCCGTTTCGGTCCAGTTTTTGCAACGGTATCTAATTACCATCCTAGGAATGCGAAAGTCAGAATATCACGTAACAATTTTATGAGGTATCACGAGAATTTGACTGTCCCAGGAATACCATCGGAATACTGGATGGCAGTTATTTTTTTCCGTTTCGTACTTCCGTTTGCGAAACAAATTTTTGCTGAAAAAAGAAGCAGCCGAGACGGAGGTATCTCTGCTGGAAAATTCACTCTTTGTAGCATGAATAATTTATTACAAGGAAAATACATAAAGTTATTCGTCCGACTTTTGACGCCCACCTGCTTCCTGCATTAAGATACTTCACCGGCTATAAACGTTGTACATATTTTCTAAATACGATCATAAATTTCAACATAGAAAATCAAGCAAGATTAAACAACAATAAACCGAAAAAGCACAAAAATTGTTTGCCGTCATAACTTACAAAATACACTAACCAAAAACTTTGTGCAATCTAATTTTGATCCATCAGGCTACAATGATTTTCATTTCGTGATAATGTGAGCGGAACTATCCGATATTTTCCACATCTACCTCAGCATGGTTTTTGAAACCAGATGATCAGTTCAATAATCCCTCAATTCATCTTTTTTCTGAGGGTACGATCGAAAACCAAATCACTCCACAATTCCAATAATATAAGATAGTTATCCATATTCAAGAAATTCGTAACTTCAGAGACGACTGAGGACCAGAAATTTTCGAACGGTCACTCCGGACACTATTCGCGGTGAACGTGAATTTACCCCCGGGGTCGATTGCTCGCGCATCATGACGTGTGCAGGTATAGGAAGTTTCGGTTGAGGGTGGTGAAAAGGGCGAAGGGATTGCAAAAGTGCAAATAGGGCTAAGAATCGAGGGTTGCGAGGAAAGCTTTGGTTCACGCGTCATTAGTCGACGCCCGCATGAATAATTCCTAAGACTTCGGTGACATAAACTCCGACGCATGCACGAAGACGCAAAGGTGATTAGTATAGGGTGAGGGTAATGGAGTGCGCCTGATACGAACAGACGTGGCAATAGAAGGGGATTTGGTGGTTCCTTTGGATTTCTGATCCAAGTTTGTTACCTATCCAACGTCTCCTACGGGCTCTATGAGCTGCGGCGTTGCTAGAGGTTCTTCTTCTCGTCAGCCGCAAGCGACAGAGCGAACACCGATTCGTCCTGGCGTTCGTGCATGTATCATTCATGAGGAAGTGATCACGAACGAACCCGTGTCCAATGCCGCGAATGCCCGCCGAATATTACCCCATGTATATCTTTACGTTTCTTCGAGAAGTCCGTGGCGCTTTGGGGAAAGGCTTGGAGTGTTATAGAATCAATGATATTAATCCAAGGGCTCCTGCGAAGGACACCCATGGGCAATTATCGTGAACCTATATGTATATACGAATAGAATTCAGTTTGGCGCGGGTTTCTCATTTATAAAAGCACTCGTCCACTGGTCCTACTAGATTCGAGTGTTATATGTACGTACTTCTGAGAGAGACAGATTCGAGAATTACGCTACAACTGGTTATTACAGGGTTTTCAGTCCAGTGGGTATATTAATAGAGTAGACGTAACTGGTTTGGCTAGGGAAGGATCAGTTGGAATCCGCCATTTCTGGCAATGCATATTTAACCGTGAGTGCAGTGGAAGTATATACGTATACGTCGTTGGTATAAGCAAATCAGAAATTGAAAATATTGGAAATTGAACACGACTGTCAAGTTGTCACTTATTTTGATGCACCTGAAGTATTCTTTTATTACCTCTCATCGCGGTATTCCGGTTATTTTTCATACAAGGATAACCACTTCGTGATTGACGTACGCGCGAGAGCGACAAATGAAAGTGATACTAGGGATTATGAAATGATACGCCGAACTTCGATATATCATTTTGTTATTCTAAGATCGGCGTCGACGAAATAACGCGTATCACACTTCTGCAGTGACTCAGAAAACTTAAATTCGGCTCCGCAGAATGAAGTCTGGTCAACGTTCGTAATCGAATAATGTCCCGAGAAATGTGACTCGCCGCAAATCGAATCTGCTCATCTCGTTCGACTCTCTTTGTATTAGAGGGCATGACGATGCAGACATGGTAAGGGTACCGATCAGATCAAGGACGTACGAATGATCAATGATACCGAATCATTTTTTGCCACACATTCGCTTTCCAATGGCAAATAACGAGACGAGTCCTTCGTACGTTTTCGATATCAGGAGGAAATCAACTTTGAAGACGAAATTGGAATATCCCGTCGCTGGAGAGAAAACCGATAGATTAGCGAGTAAAAAGTGATCCGCATCATTTTTCCACCCCGAGTTGGATTGAAATTACCCGATGCTCGTCGCTGTAATCCCTTCGGAGCAGAAGCGAATCTACAAAGTTAGTTCGAACCAAGTACAATATAATATTAGTGTACACAGAGAACTGCACCGCTTGTCTTGGGATCCCGCAGGATCTTTGACGATGTAATATAATTTGCGATGGGGCTTCGATCCAATTTCGAGCTTGGTGTTTCCATAAAACGTGAAATTCCTACTACCGGTCGCTCGGGTATGTATCGGGGTATATGTATAATATCTATCTACCTTATGATGGCGCCAGGAATTCGCAACATATTGAATAGTTGTCGAATTCTAGCGCTCGGTTGTATAATATTTTGATCATGGCCAAGCACCGTTCAAGGCACGAAATTCACATCTGTTATTTTAATAATTCCAATTGTGCGGTTGTCGATATTTATCCGCTATACGACTAATTCGAACTATTCGAGTATTATTGAAAAATTGAACGGGTTTTCAAACAAGAATGAAAATTGCTTCGCATCACACCCCGGCGTCGATCGTGATTATCGAGAAAATCATTGAACCGGGAGAAACAAAACTAATATTTGTTCACCGCGCGCCCGGTTGGGTTTCAGTCTACCTCGAGGTTACTTGTTTATTGTGAATATATTTTTCCTCGTAGGCGACGTGCGTGGCAGCGCATTGAGAACTCAATTGCTTCTAAAGGTCCGCGGTTCAATGCCCTTTGAGGGTGGTTGGCTGGCCAGTATTGTGAGGCCGCAGTTCTAGGGGTCAGCGGTAGGCGGGGGATGACTGAGCTTAGGATCCTGGCTATCGAGGATGAAGCGAGGGTAAAACGAGGATGAAGGCTGAGCCCTAAAGGTCACTCCATCTCGCGCCCTCCGTCCTGCCTGATACCAACGGTCGAAATCAATGGCGAATGAATGCCAGCTTCGAGGCTTTTCACGACGAAATAAGCACAGGAGAACGTCTGTCGTTTCCTTCACCGTTCTTTTGAACATGGATCACGGTGGTACACCCGGCCCTTTCCGACGATTTCGCTGAAACGGGGAACGCGAAAATCTAAGCTCGCCAGGGCGAAAGCTCATATATCTGCTGAACAGAATGGCATTAGTCTCTGCAAGCATGATTAGCGAAACCCCCAGAAAAACTGTTTCAACCGATTATAAGGACTATTGAATTGGGCCTTCTAACTGAAGGGATACCCCCTTGAGCGCGCGGCCTTCGTACGAGGAGCGTGGACGAGAAAGCTAAAAAATGAAATCCACAAATCATTCAACCAATATGGTAATTCAATTCTATCCGAACTCTGAATAATTGATTTTCAAGTGTATCGAAATGCGACCGTACAGTTGTTGTCATGATTCCGGTCATTTCAAATATTTTGTAGGAAGTTTTAGCGGACGTATATCATTGTCGAAGCCAGCCGGATGAAAAACCACAGTGAAACTGACATTTCAAAAAGTTCATCTCCGAAGCTTGGATTGTGATGATTGAATTGATGAAGTCTCACTTGATATTTGAGTCACTGACAGGTTGAGTATGCGGGCTCGGGATACATCGAACAATGGCCGAATGTCGATTTGCATCTATTCGACGGTAGATGTTCGTTCAGAACATAAGTACACGTGTATAGTCATATGCATATTATACAGGTAATACCGCTCGTATTTGCATACCTATGCGTGTTATTGACAAGTGAAACCCACAGCTGATTATCATCGTAACATAATAGCAATCGACGACGTGTGTGATATCAAATCTGTTCGACAGAGTTGAATAATAACAATAATCACATCATCGGAGAGCGATATCCGGACCATTCGATGTGCGAAAAAACGAATACCGGTCGACTGTCACCGCTTAAGTACCCTTTGCATGCAGAATATGCCGCCGGGGCTAACAAACTCGCCGCTCCTCCGCGCGCTCCTCTATCTTCGAGAAGTCATCACGCTTCTCGCGTGTATAACGTATACGCAGCTATTACACCGTAATCTCGTATTTTGGTTGTCCGGTTGCCACCGACTCCTGGCGAGTGTTATACGAGGGCCATCGTGTACCTTTACCGATACTGTAGTGTTGGTGGTGTACCTGCCTTATGGTGCAGCAGGAGAGATATTGCTGGTTCTGATGCTCCCATATTTGGAGTGGATACCCCAGTAATCAGAGAGTATAGCGAACGGGTGGTGGGCTCGGCCGGGAGCTGTTATTACGGAACGGTCGCAGGGCCTGCCGCGAGCCAAGAGATGGTCTGGCTGAGGCAATACCAGGTGGATCAGGGGCGTCCCGCAGCGGACACCCGCACCTGCACCGGCGGGAACAACTTCGAAACGAGTTTGCTTGTGGTTTCATGTGCCTTCGTATTATTATACCCATACACGTTTCTACGCTTCGGCATTCTGCGCTGGAACGCAAATAATCATGATAATGATCATAAAAACGACAGCAAGGACAAAAACAACAACAATAATCGCCCGGGCAGGCGTTAATAATTATGTGGTTTACAAGAGGATCTCTTCCTCGGAAACTGTTGGGTCCTTTAATGAATAAGTGAAGTTTTATAATCTCATATATCATTTAATCACGCTGTAATAGTAAGGTACGTGTTTACACATCAGCAGCACAACTAGGAATAGGTCCGCGTTGTCTGACACTTGGTGACCAGTCGCGCTGTCTTTGTGTTATTTTTTATTTCAAAGATAGCGCCTGAGTGCGAGAAATTTACATACTCAACAGAAACATCCGACGATAGAATCTCTTGAGTCGACACCCCATTGTTTCATCATTCTCAACTTTTTTTATTCTTCTTAAGGATCTATATGCCATGTTTCTTGAATGTTTATGGAGAAAAATGCAAAAAATGTACGATGTCAGGAGAGAGTCTCGTCCAGTGTACGATTGACTGTGCATAACTTTCCTCGCTGCGTATAAATCATGGTATTTAATTATAGTAGCGCTCTCAATGAGAAACTCAATGATTCACGGTCCGTTTCTCGAGAGTCGCACATAGAACTTTGGTTCAGTGTTATACATATGAATTATCATTTCGTTACACGTGATAATTATCAATTCTTAACGCCTAGATCGTGATCAATCTTCACATAGGCCGTTTCTGTGCCGGATGACCGATTTTATACAGATACACATGTGTATATCGAACCAGCTACCCTGCACCCACACGCATATCAACGGCCGCTACCGGATCGAGGATAAATACTCGACCGATTTTCGGGCTAATAATTTTGAGATCTTCAACGCGCATAGAAGACTCACCCCATCTCGATAAATACAATTAGAAAAAAGGAATACTCGAAACCCCGTCACTCCGTAAAGTTCTCCGTTCTCCGCTTGAGAAAAAACGAGACAAGAAATACATACATATATCTATGCGTATAAGTATTGAACGAGAAGTGCACGATGTCGTCGCTGCCAACCCCTCCGTATATATATATATATATTCGAGGATAATTTTCAACGTGCAGCGAGACGAGGAGACCTCTACTAATGGGTGAATAACGTTGCGCTTTAGGGGTTGTAATAATCGAGTTATGAAATTCTACCCGGGCATTCTTCGAGTAAAAGTGCTGTGTTATTTTCGCGACCTGCATCGCATAAGGGAACTTGCTCTGGTGACGCTCATATTAACAATCAAATTATACCATCCCCTTCGAAGACGATGTGTCCAGAGGCAACAGCTCCGCTAGCAACAATCTGCTTCACCTCGGAGAAAATCTCCCTCGTCTGCCTTGGCTCAACTACATCGTCACGCGAACGCATCCGCATCTCATACACCGATTCCTCGCACACGAGCCACTCCGAAAGCTTCTAAGGCACGCGCCGTTTCACCCGTACTGTACCGACCGAGGCGGAGTCTTGGACAAAAAGTTTGTTTACGCCGGTCGTATAAATAATCTGAAATTCAGTGGCAACAAAGGTCGCTAGCGCACTTGGCGCGCAACTTAACACCTCTCCGCAGCTATTCAAAGCTCCCCTGTACCGGCCACTGCCTCGGAGGCGATCGTGCGAGCAAACAAGCCATTTCATAGAAGCGTGCGGCAAGACGACCGCGGTAGAGTTCGGGAAAGGCGACGACGCGACGAGGTGCAAGGCTTTGGTAGAAAAAGCTCTGTATTATGCGACACGTCTTTGCGATCCACGTTAGACGAGGGTGACTCGAATTTCGCAACGCGTACTCTCGACGTTCTAACAAAATGACATCGAGCATCTCCGATGGTCGATGTGCCGCATGAAAACCACATCAACAACTGTGTTCGTGGCGGTGGTACGGTAATCGGAATTATAGGGATATTTCGGGGATTCTAATGGTTCATCCGCGTATTGAATATATCCCATCTAATCGTTGTCCTAATTCGGCTTATGTTGACTCACTTGCTTCACACGTACCAGAGTTCAGAGCCTAAACTAACAATTGGAGTTTGATGACTCTTAGATAGCTCAGGCAAATCAATAATCGTTGAGATTTGTGATAGCGGAATTATAATTAGGAAGCAAAATAATCATGTCTGGACAATTATGCAAATTTATGGCTTATCCGAAAAATGGCGGATGAATTTCTTTTTCGATATGATATTATTCATTCCATCATGATGAATGAGATTTTGTCGGGGGAGATCTGAATCTTTCGAATCATCTATTCGAACATTCTCTGAGAATCGGCAACACCCGAGCTCGAGGATTACGAATTTCATTGTTCAGGGAAGTCTAATCAACTTTTCAGGGCTATATCATCATCATGACGCGAACAGCGTATGCACAAGTTTCGAGGATCAGACGAAAAAAGATAGCAATTTCGTGAAAAACTCGCATTTCCCTTGCGGCTAGCCGATCACCCCTTACTCCGCGTTCCCCGATGTATTTAGGAGATTTTATGCGTCAAATACCGGAGAACATGAAACAAGGTAGCTGCGTGCGTACGTGTACACGAGCGACTCGGAACACAGGAGTATGAGGTACGTTAAGCGGCGCCGCATGCGTCTAATATGGTCCGACAGGCGCGTTAGCGGTTTGTTCGAACGTTTAGCAAACCGGGGGTTCGCTTTGCTAGGTATAGATATTATACGAACAAACGACCATGCTGAGCGTACGCATTGCATTGCATCGTGGATGCCACGGGTCGAGAAGGGGGCTGGCTCGAAACACCGCCGCAAAGCGAGAGCAATTTACATGGCGGCGAACAACGTTGCGTTGCCGGATTCAAAATGCGTCTCATAATTCGTGCAAAACAAACCGGAGCACCACGCGCTAAATGTAAAGCGAAGTCGAGTCGTTCCCCAGCCTCATCCATTGATATGGCGTCGTGTGGTGATGTAAAGATACTCTAACGCGGTGTATTTATGTACGTGTATAATGGTATAATGTAAGGTCAGTGCTCAGGAATCACTGGCTTATTGTTTTCAGAGTCGCGTGTGCGTTCCGCTCACGTTTCGTGATGAAGCGCTGAGTTGAAGCACACCAATACGGTCTTAGCCGCTCGAAGATGACTCGCACTCGTTTCGCCTTCCGATGGCTTAAACTCTGACTTGTACTATTCAGTGAAGACCCGGAACATGTGGTCTATTTCTTTCGAGATTTTGCTACTTCTTTGACCGAGCGAGTCATGCATGAGTATCATATTATGAGGTGAAAATCTTGATTGCTTGCCTGTTCAAAGAGGTTCGAATCGACCAGTTTCACGAACATTCGTCTCACCGGAAACAAATACATAATATGTGAAGCGTATTTCCCAATCAAAAAATATAAAATCGCCGTAAAAATATCCGACAAAATGAATCGTCAGTATTTAGTAGGAGAGCTTTGCAACAGCACGTCCCGAAAAATTGAGCTCTGATGCTTCGAATGGATCCAAAACTGTTCCGCGTGTTTGCCAATCGGTTGGTTCCTGCAATACCAGACACTCGAATTGCCAAACCGAAACCATTCGCTTTGATTTGTGAATCATAATAACGATACCCGACCTATACATTTTAACATGATGTTCAATGGTCCCTACCTATACTGTAAACAAAATCGAATTAGTTAATATAAAATTAATTAATATAAAAATGTGAGTTGTGTGGGTGATTATGCGGGTGAATAGCATTCATTGGTTTCAAAAATTGGTGCATAGTGGTGGCGCAGTAGAGATAGAAAATTTCATGTACGAATCAGACAAATTGATTTTGACTAGACGTCCCAACAAAAAAAGGTTACTCGTGGAAGAAATTCAATAAGGCTTATTGTAATGAGCGACGTGTGTTATGTCAGTGGATGAAATGGCATCGCATAAAATTACAAACGCAGTGCGTACATACGTGAAATTTTTCATCACATGGAGAGAATGCGCGTCTCTTGGATATACTTATGTATAAAGAAATGAAAATATGATGGAAGATCGGGTAGTAGCAGAAAAAAGAATGCTGAATAAATTGTCCGAAAATTCAGCGTTTTCAATCCCTGTTCTCCTCCGTGCGCAAATTTCGACACCAACGAACTTTGCGCTCTCTAATGAAATTCCTGCAACCATCTTTGCAGGTCGAGCGGGGCTTGGGCCAGGTCGAGCGATGGGTTCTATTCGGGTGCGATATTGAGCCACGATATTTTACGGGCGTAAGAATGACAACCCTGGAACGGTTGAGATGCACGGAGAGAAGGAGTCTGTATCACCATAGTACACGTTTGCCCCGGCCCAATATCCATACAATTGTGAGCTCGAGATGTTTATGTATATTTCATACACCTTTCCCGACTCCTGCTCCGAGACCCGCTTCGAGAGAACGTTGAAAAGAACCACGCGCTTTACAATTCCCCGATGGAGCGCATGCGAAAGCGACCCACCATACAGCGCAAACCCCTCCGTGGGTACGTACGTAAAAAAATACGTCGTACGCCTTATGCCTATACATATGCGCAGACCTATATGTTGCTATCAATGTGCCCACTATCACGTGAATATCCAGATATTCGAAAAGAAATTTTCACGACCTCCTGTCAAATTGAACCTTCATGAAAATCCCTCTTCTGATATCGGTTCATCGCCTCGTGTTACAGAAATAGAAGTTTATCACAGTCGCTGTGTAATTGGGACGCATTACGACTACGTCGACAGTCGATATTTAGTAGCATAATATTGGGTCAATTTAGCGACAATCTACTCAACCTGCATCTTTTTCCCGTTGGTTTTGTTCCACCCTCTTTTTTTTCCTTCCCCGATGTAATTACCTGAGCAAATATAATCAAGACACGCCGTTCGCGAGCCCCTGCATCGGCTCAGCGGCGTCCAATACTCTCAATTCCCAAGACGAATTAAGCAAATAAATAGCAAAAAGTCGAGCTTGTCATCTTCCAGTCATGTCGACGATTCTCGATGGCCGACTGTTTTCTGAGAAAAATTACATTTCTCGGAACTCATTTCGTAAATGATACACCGTCGCTATTACCGATTGTCTCATTAGTTAGGATTGGAAGAACATACAAGGGCATTGGCGAACAGGAGTGAATCCGGGATCGAAGATAAATACGTCATTTATCGAGGTTCTTCCAGCTCGAATAAAACCAAGCAAAAATTACGTATATATATTCACCGTCGAGTAAGAGCATCTAAAATTAATTATTCCTTGGATGGATTTCGTATATGAAAAAAAACTCCTCCAATCTAAAAAAGCAATTTGACGGCCCGGCCGAAGGCAGTCGATATCACAACTCTCTTATACGGTGGGTACGTGCATGCTGGTTCCTGCGCAGATGGTGTACCGCGGTATATACGTATGCTGAGAGGGATGCTTTTCCATCGTTTCCATTGCTGCTACAGCTGCAATAGCTACAGAGCAGCCACCGGAGTCGACGCAATATGCCTCGCAAATTCTTTCCTCATTTCCGGTTACTCGCAATACGGCGCAAGCTGCTGGAAAAGCAGCAGCAGCGCATATTCTATTGCGCGTAAAGATAGTCAATTCCTGAGGCTCAAACAGTCGTGTTGTTGTATGTATATGTACTACATACTACACGGCGTTGTGTATTGCAGCTTGCTCGAGAACGAGAAATAATAGACCGCATAGCAACCGCGTAAGAACAATCGACGATAATTAAATCTTGCTAATTATTTCACTCGAAATTTAATACCTCCTTTCACAACTCAGAAACTACTCGGAAACTTGAATTCATCACTGTTCTAAGATAATTTCTATGGAATAGAAACCATATGCATCAGAAATTTTGATAGCATTAAGCATTAACGCGTTGACTTAAGTTCGCGCGATACTTCGCGCTAGTAGACGGCACGCGTAATGATAACGCGTTCATGTTCTTATAGGGTGTGGGTTACACCGTACGAAAGCACAGCGAGTGTGAAGTGAAATTATTGCAAAATCGCGCGATACGTAACCAATCCGCTTCAGGTGCCAGCCGGTAGCAAATCTTCAAACGATTCTCAAACTCGTGATGCTCAATTCACAGAAATACCGATATTTGTGGATCGGAATCTACATATAATCTTGATGGTTTGGTCAGCGGAAAATTCCATGTTGCGGAAATAGTGAATTGAAACAATTCTGAACTCAAATAATCTGACTCGAAATCGGCGGACATGCAGATACGCTGGAAGTGAAGTCGCCGTACGATGCGTATTATCATGGACGGAGTTCATTCTTTCATTTCATGTTAATTTTCTGATTTCCGAAATGTTGACGCATAATGGGTACAAGCAACTTTCTTCCTTAGAAGTGGTGATTGAAAGAAATCAGTGTCCTCAGGTTGAGGCATCAGAAGTATTAAACTCTACCTATAATGAATGAGGTACCTACGGGTAATAAGGCCTGTCGGGTAATAAAGCCTATTTGAGAGATATTTATGTTTAGCATACATACTGAAATAATTAAACTATACTATGTAAATTTGGTATTTGAGATAAAAAATCATATGAATGCACCAATAATTATTGATCCTAAGCTCCAAAAATATTTGAATTATAGTTCAACTATTTGATAATGTTGGAAAGGCCTTATCATCATCCTATCGTAGAATAAGGCCAATTTTATAGAAAATTGTCTTAAATAATGATTTAAATCAAAACTTATCGATCGAATTGGACGTGTTTAATTTTATCACACATATCGCTTGGCTAGGCCTCATTACCCGCAGGTACCTTACACGTAAGTACACCGGAGAATCATAGATCTTTTCATCCGTCTAGAATCAGCAAAAAAAAAAAAAAAGAACTTGAATTGTGTATCAATTTTTTTCTATCAATCAAAGAACACCCGTCAAACATATTCAGATACCATCGAAGAATTCGTGCGAGTGCCAGAAAAAATTCATCGATAGTATAACTAGTTGAGAATCACTGATATGTTAATGAGATGGCGATGCCCTGTTATTAGGTATAGTTTGTTCGTCAGAGGTTGAATGATGCGAAGGGTGCTCGGTAGGTAATTACCCTGGTCGGGAACGCTAGCTATACATGCTGCCGTGTATAGACGGTGTACTTGAGCATGCGCCAGTGAGTCCCCCAGCTTCTGTGAAATCGTGGTTTGCGGTTCATCTTGGCACGAGCAGGTGATTCGTCAAATCTGTGGATAACCGCCGAACTCATATGTAATATCGATTAACGATTTCGCTCTGCACGGTACAGATTCTTTCAAAAACTGACGATTCTAGACAACGATGAGAAAGGATGTCTGTTACTCGTTTGTCGAATTACGAGATGAATAATTTCTGATCCTACCCGGTATTGTACGCGTTATCTCATGGAACGGCATCGACGCTGAGAGTTTGTTCGGTCGACAGCAATGTTGTAAACGTTTGCCAGAAATTTTGGTTGATTAGTCATTGATTTAGAATCATGTGTGGTCAGTGAATGTTTCTGACGCTGTCTGGAAATGTTTGCATACCCACTCCAATTTTGGTAAACAGAGATCGCTGAGACCGGTTCGGTAGTAGCGCAATGTGTACTCGGTAATTGATGCGAAATATTAATGGATCCAAGAGAATAACAGGGTGAAAGCTCAGCACACGTTGCGATGTACCAATATAGGGAATGAATTTTCAATTTTTCAGAAACTTCCACCTCTCCTGGTACCAATTGGATGAAAATAAATCCGACGAAGAATTCCATTTGTATCGATGTATTTATCGCCGTACTACGTTACGTTACAGGGCGCTTATCAGGAAACGTATAATTTCATAGATTAATTCGAAACACCTGCACCGAGCACCGAGCTTCTGCGACGGGGAGTCTTGTGTCGGGGGCAATGCGATTTCGCTATTATATCAATTTGCATAATACAGTATGCAGTAATACCGTAACACGTTAGCCGTGAAGTTTATGTATCAATTAGTCATGCACCCGCAGGTATAATAGCTGAATACTTCACCTTGCTCTTTGAATATATCTCTCGTCGTAGGACAAAGACGATGATTTTCAGTTATTTAATTCACTTGTTTCATCGTACATCGATGAATGTTGATTCTTTTCGTCTCAAAGAACGAACGACGCCGACGTATCTGACTTTGTTTTACCGGACAACTTTTTATCCACAATATCAGAGATCTTTTCCGGAGGCTGATTGATTCTTTGCATAGGTGTAACGGCCACCTAGTGGTCTATTACACCCCGAACCTCTGCACTAGAAACTATGATGCTGCCTTCGAACCTCTGTAATTACTCCGAAAATGATCGGATCGAACTGATACAGAAACAACATACCTACAGTTGCAACCCACGCGGTATGGGATATTGAAGCCACATCGTTCCCCACCCAGCATACCCCGTTCTCTGTGCCTCCTTACTCCCTCCGCCCTCATTCCTCTGTCGATACACCTGCCCGATTTGGAAAAGAAATGATACAGGTATATGAATGATCGGTATCTGTATACATATAACGATAATTACGTATGCAGAAGATTTGAATTTAAATTCGAATTTTTGTGCGCCTAAATATTTACTCGGATCAAAGGACGTGCAACGGTGTACGTGGAGCCAAGGCACAGTTTCTACTTATATACTATACCGTTGAAAAAAAAAATGTTGTCAAGCTTGTAATGGAATGTAGAATTTTGTGAGGGATGGTGTCGTTAGTCTGCATAAAATCATTAGTGTCATCCAACGTCTCACTGGAGATGAAAGATTTTCGTGTGCATGTCGGATGAACAGAGAATGAAGTTCCCCGCTAATGGCGATGAAAATGCTCGGGAATTGAAGCCGAACTATAATGATAAAATTCGGTAAAGTATAAATGTCGATCCATCATTATGACGCGGTACTATCGCCTATCTTGACTGAGTGGTGACAGATAACTAAATGATATATGTATCCGTGGGGGTGCCGTTGGCCACATTAAAAGTGGAACTTAAATATTCTCAATTCATAGGTGTATAGGGAACTTGAAAAGTCTCCATCATTGTTAAACACACAGCTGTAAAAGAGAATTCTTTGTCATTCTCACATGCGTTCATTACCAACGATACATCGAATGATGACAGTTATCCGTAGAAAATGGTCAAATACTGTGAATATGGTAAAAATAACTGAATAAAACAGAAATAACATTGAAAATTGGAATACGCGTATCCGAATGTTTTTTCGCAATGCCTACCGTTAAGGAGTGAACGATCTTCTTGTGACTGCCTCTGTCTGATTCGCATACGGTTAAATGAAATTTAGCAGAGGGACAGTGCACGGGACATGACAGAATTACACAACAGAAGACGGAAACGGGACGAGGGCAGAACAAGGATCATGTAAAACCAGAGTGAGAAAAGGATAAGGATAAAGTAAGGACGAAAATAAAACGGGATGAGAAAAAATAAACCTTTAATGAATTACTTCAAACAAAAGCGAAAAAAGAAAGGATAGAATGTGGACAAAGCAATGACAAAATCAGAACGAAGCGAAGAATGCAGAATTGGCTCTATTCGAACAAAAATAGCTTTGGCTTATGTACGAAACCTGAAAACTGACCCTTGAAATAGCCAACTTTGGGGACCTATAACCAAATACATTTTGAGAGCTTCAGTCCGCCACCCTTTTAGAACGTAAGTATCGATATCAAAATGGCAAATGGAGCCTGAAACAAGACGGCAACTGTCGAGCGTCTCTTGTGCATCGTGTATAAATACTCATATCAATACACGTGTAATATCTAATCAGGGCCATTCACAGATGCCTAATGGCATTCAGCGTTGGGACATAATTTATAACACCACAGGTCCAACTAAGTTTCAGACTGAGCGATATCCCCTCGTATATAGACGTGTAAAATAATTTATAGCGTTGTTGTATCTCACACCTTGAGTGCCAGCTCGGCGTCCATCGGATATGTCCTACCATTACTCACGCGCTAATGTTGGGACTCGTTTTTATTATTTTCATCCTTTATTTCCTCAGGAGCTCTTAGCAACGCGGCGCGGGTCCTTGCGGTGTATTCGGATGGATGATGTGATAAAAGCCTCGTCACGTATAAATCCGCCTCCGCCCACCTACTCATATGCATGTGTACTCCTTACTGTACGTATTAAATTGTTTGTAATTTTATTGAAAACTTCAACGAAATACCGATTCGAATGCTTGAATGGTATCCGTTTATAGTGCGCAAAATTATATTTCTCCTTCGGAAGGACACTTTTTATTCAATTTTTACGAGCAGCTGGTCCATTATTTCCAGTCTTACAACAATGTTCCAGTGTCGAACGTAGGTACAAGTTGTGACAAGTTGAGACAATGAGACACAAGAGAAAGAGACAGGAGGAGAGGGAGAAGAAGAGAGTAATTGAGGCGGATAATTCAGTAGGCCTACGATCGTCACCGTACTCGCAATCAGTCAATTATATCCACATAGGAGTTCTGCTTTTAGAAATCTTATATTTCAACAAAATGGCTTGTGCAAGTTTCTGACCGTAAGACAATCGCAGGGAATAGAGGGAGGGAAGTCCTCTCTCTCTACATGATTTTTAATTATTCTCACTCATCGGCATTGATTATACTTTTATTTTACTATTTGTTAAATTTTATTATATATAATTATACTTTTAACTATCATTTTGGAGGTCCAGTATTTGATTTATGCACCCTTGATTATTCGTTATATGTGATGTTAATTTTTATTTTATAAGTGTAAGTGACGACAGTAAAATCCATTAAAAAGTAGATCTGAGTATAATGCAGAAGAAACAGGAAACTAACATCTAAAGAAATAATCATTTTTACATTCCTGAAGACGTATCTGTTTTTGTAGTCCAAACGGCATTTCAGAAATCGTTTCATTACAGATAGAGGAGAAAATAGCCTCGGATAAAAAAAGGATCTCATCAAAATAGATAGCAATATGTATAGTAAGCGGTTCGGGAATGTGTATCTTGGGGTTCCGGTGCTCCTGAAGAGAATAAAAGAGCGTCGAAAAACATAAGAATTTAAGACTTTACGGAAAAATATGAAAAGCGAACAATCGAAAATAAAATAAGAGAAGGTGCGCCGGCAGTAACAAGAGGAATAGAGAAATTTATCGACGAAATAGTACCGGAAAAATTGAATGCAATGCGTATCACGTGCAGTTATTACTGCTTGCGCGAGGTCTGTTTTCATTTTAATGGTAACAATTAAACTTTATCAACACCATCACACGAAAAATAATTTGATTATTTTACTCAACAGCCCTCCGGCGGCGTGTGTTCTTTAGTTTTTTATTACTCGCAGAAAGTAATATATTTATGAACCAACGTAAGGACGAAAGGCATGCAGAAGGGGAGATTCTTAAATTTATTTTAATGGCCCTTTCCCCTCGGGACAATAAAGACTGCCATGTTGGTTACATTTGCCAGATACCCGACAGCCATCGTCTAGCAGGGGTTGGCTCTGAAGAAGGTGCTCCTAATAGTCTTCGTCAACCAAGAGGACGCTATAGTTATAATGCAGATGACATTTCACTTGGCGCATCTCTCTGACTTCCATTTTTTGGTTCTACTATTCTTAAATAAACGAATGTACAACCCTATCGGATCGGAGACTCACGTTATATTGGCGTTGATTTATTCGCTTAACTGCGTGATTCGCCACATATACATGTATAAATATATCATGCGATGACAATGATGTCAAGTTCCACATCGGGCCAAATGTCACGTCCTGTGAGTCCTGATGTCAATGAGGGTTGAGTTCCCAGAAAGAATTTGGAAAAAGTATGCTTTTGCGATGTTTGATGTACGTTGATTATATTTAATTTGCAATAATTGCGCTTTATAAATTCAAAATGAATCAGCGAGTTCCTCGACGGAGATGATTGCGGAATCGATAAAATTGCACTACACCTTCTGCATCTATGCATAGGACGATCGAAAGAATATTCCAACAAATATTTTTGAAGAGAAATTCTCTCTAACGTAGCATCACTTTCATAGATTGACAGCAGAGTAGCTGCATATATTCATCCTCCAATTTACGAGATCGATGAATGTCGAGTCTTTCCTGGAAGCTGCCCGATATAGTATGTGGGCTATCGACTTCAAGAATATCTTTCACATCCGGGTAAAATGATCATTAAATTTTCGATTCGTGGAGCTTTAGTTCATTAATTCGTGGCTAATTAAATTGGATAATTCCCCTTATTTTATCCCCCGCCCCCCTCTACTTTCGATAACCTATACGTATTGTTTATCTCGGTCGTCCGTCTGTTGCGCAAGTCCGGAGCAATTGGCGGGTGATTGTTTTCGGCGATCGTTTGCCCACGAACAATAAGCGAGTCAACGTTATACAGTCCCCCGTCATGTTTTCCGGATTTGGAAACGTTGGCCAATAGTAAAACATGCGAGGCACAGCTGCACATGCTATAAGTAACAAAGCTCACCGAACTCAAGGTTAAGCTGGACAAATTCCATCCCCTGATTGGTAATTATATCGCTGCACCAAAAACACGGAACTACGGGTACAATCAGTGTACCGAACCGATTTTCATCCGATATATGTATCCGGATGTCGTGTAGTAGAAATATAAAGTACTATAGTCGTAGCGTAACAAAACTTTAATTGGAACCTGTCCAAACCAGGCGTGAAATTTGACTGCTTAGGTATTGAATTTTAAGTTACTAACGGCTGTAATTGTTTGTGCAAGCTCGATCTATTATAAGAGCGAATAGAATTGTTCTATCTAAATTAAACTTCCCAAGTGAGTTTGGCTTCTGATGGCTGCGATGTGTAACGTGAACTAATCAGTAGTAATAATCGTTGTAATATCATATGCATAGTTTTAAACTACATATCATTGAATAACTATGTACGTACGATGCACTGCCGTGTTTCAAAGCATAGTTGAAAAGGAATTCGAGCAATGAGGGGTACGAGTGAGTAGCATCGCAGCTAATAACGAAAGAGATTCGTGGGGATAGAACAAGGCGCATGTAACACCGACTGCGGACGATCAAGCATAAGATGAGCAGGTCGGGATCGGGACGAAAAATATGAGAAAGTCGAGGAAGACGAAGAGATGGGCAGATGCACGTTGTCCGCCCCCTGATATACAAATGATACCCGGGTTACGAGCGGGCCAGTGGGCAAATACCGAACAAATGAACGAACAAACACGCTCCTAGAATCATAACGCTTTGGCTCACCGTCTCATGCACGCCTCTCGCCAGTCGTACGTCCATGCCAAGCATCCGACTGACCACTTTCGTTCATTAAACTTCTCTGTATAGGGGGGGGGGGGGAAATGGGGTAGGGGGGGCAAAATGGGGTACCCCAAAAATTTGATAAAAATTTTTATATTCTTAAATTTGATAATATTGCAAACCAAGTATTTTTTTTTCATTGCTAACAGCATTTTATTAAATAATAAAACATAATTTAGCGAAAGCAACAATTATTAATCAAATAACCACCGAAAATCGCACGTTGAAATTATGAAACAACTATAAATTACAAACAATAAACTTATTAATACTAATTTACTGAAACTTTTCACAGGTAATCACCAATAAACTTCACATATATTTTAATTTGATTATTTTCCTTTAATTACAAGTGAAAACGAGAAAAATCAGCATATTTAAGTCCTTGAAAACATAACGGTTTCTTAAGTACCCCATTTTGCCCCCCCCTCCCCTACATCACACACACATGCATATAGGTATACATAAATTTCTAATGAACAATCTAGGGTTTAATTTAGTTCGAGTCTTGAAGCGGAGTAATTTGCTACATATCCAAGGTCATAGGATTGTAAAATGAATCCATCGGGCCACCACAAATTGCATCTTCATCCTAATGAATTATCGAATTCGGTGTTCTTCGAAAACACATCACGCCTCATCATGTTTCGGTAAAAAAATTCGCACTGACAAATCAATTACAAGTCAGTATTATCAGAAACTGCGTGTGTTCGACTCACTAAATATCATACCTATCGCTAAGATTAACGCATGCATTGCGACACGTCTTATGGAAAATCTGCCTCTGACATTTTGTAGGATACTCATACAGAAACGCCATCAGATTTTCTGACATTTTATTTTCATGAGACTCCAGGCTCTGCGGCACTGGAACTCCGTTGGATTTCCGCATTTTGCCGCATGAAATAAATAACGCAAGCCGTTCCTTTTAATTTCTTACCAGTTGTGGGCCCGAAAGTCAAGCTACAAGCTTTTGGCACATATTATATGCAAGCTCGTTCTTCCAGCTCACCAACGTCGTAGTATAACATCTACCCGGATCATCGCACCGTCTGCCTGTATTTGCCTGGACCAGCCTTAACTGAAATGGTTTTTTTTCGCCCGATGATATCTTTGTACTTTATTTCATCTTCTCCAAACATTACGGTCTTCCATAAAATCTCCTGACACATATCCGAAAATCAACACTACGGATTCCATCATAAACCATTCTGCTGGCACAGGATGAAATTTGGTAGCGGAAATTCTTGGTTTCAGAACCGAGCAGCCTTTCGGTGATACAGCGATTGCGAGTTACACGACGTACGCAGTGAGATAAGCTTTGTTTTACCGATGTTTTCCGATGCAAGGCCAACATTTGAAGAAGCGAATATTGGAAGCGTAAACGTACGTGGACGATGTCCAGGCTGCGGCTGACTTCGGCAAAGTGAGTTGGCGCCATTCCCGACAGTTCGCCTCCCTCCCAATGGCGTCATGTAATTTACATATGTTTGCGCTTGTAACGTATATCAGCATTTTATAGGTATATACTGGCTCGATGTCCACTATGGGTAGTTCGGCTTCCCTAGTGGCCGATATCATAAATATTTTGAACTGCCCAGTGTCTGAATCGCTTTATAGTTCCACGGATCTCCAACTGCAGTTCCTTCGTTGGTATATATAAACGGCAAACAGATTCGCAAGATATATTCTGGTTTTTCAATCAATTATATACCGATAACAATCTCGGGCATTCCACCGGTGCTTCGATCGATGCACGGCGCACACATCATATTTCGAGAGGATCGAAAGGAACGAAGATTTGACTCTCTTTAGCAGCATGCTTCGTACACGACATCCCTCGCGATTTTTTTTTTTTTTTTTTTTTTTTCGGTGAAAAACGCAAGCTCTTATGGTTGATAAATTATCAAGTCACTGTCATTTTTTTCGTCACGTAGGTGTATACACCTCGAATTAAACTTCTGATTTCTTCACGAACCCTCTGTTCTGCGAAAATTCATCACTGTCCCCATGAAACCCGACACCATTTGTATGCCGGCGCGTAGTTCGCTCATCGTACGACATAATCCGGCCTATTAGTGAGTCGTCAATGTCAAACGGCCACCGTGTTGCTTCTCATACGCCTAAAAATTGAGTCACGCATTTGATGTATGGTTATCGGGAGTTAGCGATGCCCGCGACAGAGCGGTACAGCCTTTGATCACCAATATATAAAGACTGAGGCATAAGCTCGAACTTCCTATCGCGTGAAATCAATTTCAAACCGAAATGAGACTGAAACGAGACATGTGTCAGCTTCGGCGGATTCCCGTCGATGGTTATTTTTATCCACCCCAAACCCGACGGCTTTAATAATTCGGTGGTACGTAGTGAAAATAGCTCAAAGTTTCTTTCGACCCTCGTTTAATAATCGAGACCGCGGTGATTATTATTCTCAAAACATTCAAGATTCATTTATGAACTTTAGGCACGATGTAGAACTGCCAGAGCCATTGCAACCATATTCCTCCACCTCCACGGGTATGTACTGGTCAAGTTCGGTTCGAACCGCTCACACGTTCGACAAAAAAGACACGAGCTGAACGCTGGGCGTTACGACGTAAAACTCATTTCTTCCTCGGAACCGAGCCGAGTAGTATCGGGTGCGGTGATTGCTTTCACGCGCAGAGGAATAGCTGCGATATATATAGGAGTGGCAGTCGTTCCTAAGCGCGATAAATGGAGCAATACTTCAACGGGCATCGCGTCGCTCCGCGGCATGGCGTCCTCTAACGTACCCAGTCGCCTTCGTACGCGTTTGGACGGCCATGTGGAAGTAGCGAGTTGTTCTTCCGCTTTGCGATACGCGGAGCACGCACTACCCGTATGAAAATATATGAGTTGGAGCTAATAAAGATAATGCGCGATGCGCCGCGGGCTCTGCAACGAATGCGACTCCCTCGCTTACATTATAGGCTACCTCTGTATATATATACGTATCACATATTTATATTGTATATGTGCACCGTACCGCAATGCTCGGCACCATACGCGACGTGTCAAAATATGAAACGCGCTTTCTCTCATCGGATTTTTTTTCGCAGGAGGAGACCTGCACAATGTACCGTGTGTAACGCAAAGTGTAATTACTTTCTCTTATCCCTTTCGACTCTCCCTCTTTCTCTCTCTCTCTCTGTCGTTGTCTTTTTCTTTTTCGCTCTCGTTCCCTCCATCTAGCGCTTTCTTTCGCACGCGTAAAGTCCTTTAACGTTGCCGGCGAAGGCCTTCTGTTTTTAAGCTGTCAGAAGTCATCTTCCGGAACGTAGACCGCGGTAAAAAGGGCCTATATTACCGCGAGGGTAACGAACCGCCGCAGCGCGCTGCTATAACCAGAACCTGGAATTACCGTCAGCCCTTTCTATCCACCCGTCTCGGACATTTTAGGGACAAAAAACGTACAAAAGGCTTCAACTAGAGGTAGCATGGAAGCACCGAGCTGTCAGTTATATCACATACACGTACATAATACCTATAACTAAACTTTTATTGACACGCATACGACTGAAGGATGTGTGGAATAAAACATGATACTCATGCTCGTCAGGCGTTGGTATTATACATATAGCGCAGATAACTTGTCGCTGTTATTTCAATATATAGTTATACGTACATATGTATCCGTACGTACAATGTACATTGTACATATGTATACACGTAGCAGGTGAACCGGTCGCGTTATTCATCCCCTGCAGCGCACCACCATTATAACCGACTTACCTCATACCTACTTCAACTCTTCCAATTATTTGCTTCCGCTCCAGTGGGGGATATTTTATTTGCTCGAGCTTTTCACGTAGTCATAAGTAGGTACTGTCCAGCGACCAAAACGTCGGGTCATTTTACGTGTGTATCTAGCGGACGTGTGTGTACGGCATTATCGTATCCCTGGGTATGGGAGGGTACATTTTTATATCGTAAGATGAACCGGGCTATACTCGTCCGCTCCGTAAGTAGTGCATGCCTTCTATTGTGTATCTACGTAATGAGTGTATTGCTCCGAAGATGTACTTGAATGTATCGTTGACTTACTCCGGGAATATCATTTTTGCTGCGGTTATAGGGAAAACGGGATTTCGTTGGTGAGTTCGTCACGAGATCGTTCGGTAGGTCGACCAATTATAGAAACGTGTTTTAGAACCGGGAATTTGAGCGAAGAGGATCGAAGAGGGTGGTAAAAGATCGTCGAAGATTTCAAAAGGTTGGTAGGAACGAATGCGGATTCCTGGATGCTCACGTGAGTGCTCGAGAAAACTAAACTAAACTTAGTGACGGAAGCAGAGTTTAAACCTCAACCTCACGGTGACACCGAAAAAGTAGTTTGCCAAAGTTACGAAAGTAGCTTCTCTTAAGTGGCGTTCCAAAACCTGGTGAAAATACAAAAGGCTCACAAACACTTCAGCCTGGTCCCCAGACCCCTGCAGCCCCTATGGACTCTCTCGGACGGAGCTGCTTCTGCTAGCGTTGCCGCTTCTCCTCTCTTAACTCTGAGGAGCAGCGGAGTAACTCCGACGGACATATAGATAAAGCGTTTATGATGAAAGTTTTCCCTCGCTCCGTACAACGCGCTCACATTACCCTCACCTACGCCGTGCAGCTAACGTGGAGATCTGCAGTAACGCTGCGATGAAGCATAACTTGGAGCACCCTATGAAGCTACACATCAAGGAAAGCCTACCGAGGTTTTCACCTTTCAAGTATCAAAACTAGATCCTTATAAGTTCGTGGTAAGGGAAACTTTCCGTTCTACGATTAATAATCCGTTTGACGTTATACATATTATCCATCACGGCGGGGCTTTTAATTTAATAGTTCAAAGTTTTCTATTTCTTTTACGGTTGAAAATAGCAGTGGAACTAAAAGTTGATAGTAAGCGTTCAAAACTAGAAACTTGGCGAATAGTCATTAAGGAAAGTGTGCCACTTCCGTTTTTCCAAATGTCACAAGAGTCGAGTATCGAACATTCGCCTTGCACCGACACATGTTTTCTATCGGCCAGCAAGGGTTACCCTTAAAATAGGGGTGCCTTTGGATGTCCGCTTCGTGTGTGTGTGTGTGTGTGCTTCCAACGCAATAGCTCTTGCACGGAACAACGATCAAAACCAATTGCGAGCTTCGCGTCGTGACCCCATGCGTCAAGCCCGCTTGCGTGTAGTTTCGGCTATCGGAGTAAATCTACGGTTTGCTTGCTAGGTCGATTGTCGTTGAATACAAATGAGCGAAAAGCTCTATCTGTCACGGAAGCGAAAATTCCACCAATTTCAACCGAATTCTCTGGAATTCAGTGGAAAAAATAACAATCGACCATTGTCGCTGGGTCTACAGCTGTATCGTCTTTGCGAAGCAAATGAAGTCCGAGATCGTGCCATCTCTTACCAATATTAGGCATACCTACGTATGGATTCATCGATTGCGTCACCTGGTCCGCAATAACGAATGTAACCTTATCACCCGGCCCACACAAATCCGGATATACGTCGATCCGGAAATATTAATTCGCGTAATCGTACATCCGCTCGTTTCACTTCATTTCGAAACGTTGATATTAAATTTTGACGGAGTTTTAAGCTGCGATGAAACTCGACGTATAGTCCGGGGAAACGAATCCACGGTACAATCAATGAACTTCGAGCAAAGCTGATATATTCGTCGAATAACCAGGAGTTGAATCTTGCACCGAGGTCAATGCACCATGGAGACTGAATATAAACCCGTAAATATACAACCCCCGGGGTTTACCCGGATTTGTTAGTAATTTTTCCCTTTTTTTTTTCGGATGCTATAGAGGCGGTAGCATAAAGTGCGTAATCTTGCCGGTAAATGGAAGAATCAGCGACAAGACGCTATAAAAAGGTGATACCCATGGTACATAACGAAAATTGAGCCCTATAAAAGCTTGTTGCCTAAAGCCCGAATCATAATAAATTCACCGCACTGCACCGGGTGCGACATCCCTTGGCCTGCCCGTCGTTCGTTCCACTTCGTCTTGCGATTCTCGATCCGACCCAAAGTCCGACGCTAAACGACCAGGAAATATGAGCCAACGAATGCCCCTCTCGAACGAAAAATGAATAAAATAAATATCGCGTCGAATTAGAGTCCGCAGTTACAGTTGGAACTTTGTTCGATAAAATCTGTTTGAAAATTGTGTACCAATTTAAAACCGCAACAAGCGTAAATTCGGATTAGAATGCCTGTACGATTCGACAGTGATGGGTGATAAAAAATTTGCCCACACAAAATGAAACTTTGCAATAACGCGAGCCTTTAGACAAATGAATTTGTCAAAATACATTTCACACGCGATATGCGAATATACAATCATTATTATTATTGGAAATCAAGAAACTGGGACAAACGTCGTTCTCGTCGTTATTCGGTAAATGGGTCTCGGATTCATATATTTACTCCATTATCAACATGCACCACGACTCACACCGACTCCTGTTACCGCTGCACTACGCACATGTAACAACGCTGAGGCAATCAATCAAGACTTTCACGATATGAATAGCGATCAGCTGGATTTCTGGTCGTCCATACCTCTATGCTTTTCGTCTACCTAGTCCTACTCACCCCGTGGACTAACTCCCCTGCACAAGGCAGAATGCCGGCACAAGACCCGCGTTCCATAACCATATGAGCGGGCGCTATCCGCGATATACATATAAGAGGCGTACCTATAAGTACGGATGAATGACACGCCAAAGCTAGTAATCTCTCAGCTTTTCAAAAGCACTGCGTTTCGTCCTCCTGAATTGGATAAATGCGTAATTTCCATCGACATTATGTCAAGGGTTCAAAACCCCTTATGGGTTTGATCGCGCACCGACCGATTCATCGAAGCCCTCGTCGGAGCCCCTACTCGATCGCAAAAGGGATCCAAATTATTCTCGATTTTAGACTGAATTTAAAAGCACTCTTCGCTCGGCGAACATAGCAGGTTGTAAAGGCCATACATCGGTTGCTTTTGAACCTGGTGTATGCCACAATAGGGGCATAATTGATTAATTTTTCTAAATTTTTTGCTGAAAGTTTGCAGTCTAGTTTCCAGTCTCGGAACCCTCATTTGCCGAGCATCTTCTATAATATGGTTACATAAGGTTTAACGACATTACCTAGTTGAACCCGAAGTTCCCTTCCACAGGATAAGGTTGCCTTATCGTGCATGCACTCTGCGTCTGACGACATGAAAATCGAGAACTTCGTGCCTGGTACCGATCGGTGGATAAGTTTACTTTTCGCGCGTGGATACGAGCTCGGCTTTTCCGTGAAAATGTGATAATTCAGGATTAGAATTTTTTTCTATCCGGATTGTTATTCTATCAACGACATTCTGATAATAATTCAAATAGCACTTCCCTCACTAACTGAAAAGTTTTTGTTCAATACGTCATATCTCTCGACAATAAACTACCTAGCAGGTGGTTGAAAAAGTTTAAAATGTCAAGAGACCCGTTAAGGCCGTGAAGGTGCAACGGCGCGACGCGCCGTGTGTTTTCCGGGTGTTCCCGAAAGGCCTTCGAGGGCAATATTTATGTAACGACTGGTGTGACGTCAAGATAATTGGGATAAATTGCGAGTGCCGTCGCTGCACGCTGCATCCCTAAAGTCGGAGTACCGTTGCGCGAGTGAACGAGCGGGAGAACGACTGGCAAAGCTCCGAGTAAGTTGGGAAGGGAAGAGAATTCGAAAAAGTCGGGGGCGATGGCGGTCGGAGAAGGCAGGAAAGACAACGTGGCATCACGGTGAAGTGTGAGACTACCGATACCCCAACGTCGAAGGCAAACTACTCATGATCCGTCGACGGGTGCCTCTCGACGTAACAAGGAGGCTAACGATCTCGCGATATTCCTTCGGAACGAACAAATTAGAAATAACGTAGTTGTTGTTACGTGCAACCCTTGAGCTTGACTCTCGAGACCCAATACAATTCTATAGGCTCCCAGTTTTCCGCAGAGATACTCGACATAAATACGACAAGACGTCCTCACGTAGAGAAGAAATGAAAAAACATTTTGCAGTTAGACACGTGTCGTTGAAAATTTTTCGTAAGTATAAGTTTATGAACAGCGTGTACGAGAGCGACTCTGAAGAGTATCGTGTTTGCTGGAATCGCTATACTCTACATCCACCCCAGTTTTTCAGCCATATCCATCCCTCGAGCACTCCGGAGGTTGTGATGCGGTGAAAACTACGGAAATGTGTTATATGGGTTGGTTCGGAGGCTCGACCGAACGTTTCGATCGCATAAGCCCGGCTTCACCCTCGGTAACGTTGGCGGCAATAGCTGCGGTGTTAACCAGTTACCAAGAGTTTGAGCTTGATGAGTAGCGATGGCGGTGAAATTTTGAACTTTCCCACTCACGACGCCTCCGCCTTGATACAAAATTATGGGTGCGCTGAGGCGATTGCTTCTATACGGCTCTTTTGTCTGACCCTGTTATCCCCCGCGGATCTCTTGAACCTCCTCAACCCCGAGTTCCTCTGTGAGCTTGCAACGGAAATATAGTATAATTTGAGGGCTTATGAGGCGTGACGTAATCATAAACTGTTCGAAGATTCAACGCTCAGACGGGGGGTGAGAACGATGCCGCTGCAGCTATAAATCTCAAGATAATCTTTGTAGTCGTTATCTAATTGGCTCGCGCAAACTAGCTTTCCTGGTCATCCGCTTTGTGCTTTTCGTTGTTCGCTGCCTCGACAGTTACGACCTCCAAATTGTGATTCAGGACGTCGTATACGTGTCACCTTACAATGAGTCAAAAACTTTTCTTTTTTGCCAAGAATTCTTTGCGTGTCACGTATAAAATGCGAGTACCTTCTTGCGTGATTTAATTCAAGTCCACTCATATTTGTTGTATACTTTTCTGGTTATCGGGTCTTCCGACGATTGTTCAATTATTATTTATTTACCGAATCATCTGGTTGGATCCAATTGGAGTTCTTCTCGTCATTTTTTACCGTTTTGCCGCTTCTGTGTGAAAATGATTTGAAAATTTTGCGATGCGAAATATGCGATGGTATGCCAAGCCCAGGGAGGGATGCTTGATATTGAATATTTCATATCATTATTGGATGCGGCCTTAATCTCACTTCTTCACTCTGGCATACCTTCGATCAAGTTAAGCTCAACCCTACATAGTAGTGATCAATTTCTTTCGAAATCTGCGTGCATTCTGAGAGCGAATATAAATAATACATGTTCTCTTGGATCCTCCTAGCTTTGCATCTAAATAGTTGGCAATTTTTTTCCTATTATATTTTTCATTTTTTTCTGAGCTGCCATTCAAAAAATAATTCTATTTCATCGGTGAACAAAATTAGGACATCAATTCGAGGCATGCAGACTTCAACAAAAAAAGGGGAAAATTCCCGTGATTTTCTAACCGTATTATTACGCAGCTCAACATTGTATAATGATACGTATGCAGTTACCTCATGGTGATTCCGCACGAATTGTAGACTCGAGGGTCGAGATCTGACAAATTCTAGCGAATGCCACGCATTTTGGTCGAAATAATTATAAAATGCCCGCCGATGGTGATTTTTGTGATTTGCTTTCGAGGGGACCAGTTTTGGCCACTGTCACTCAACTTGTATTTATTGTAGAAAAAAAATCAAAAAAAAAAAAAAAAACCGGTCGTACGTTCGCAGAGTGTTCGATAAATTTCGTAATTGACATTTTCGTTCGCACGATAAATTAGCTGGTATGGCTTTTGTTTCTATAGCGAATATCACGCTGTTCAACGACGGTTGTTTCGAAACGTAAAGAATTTTTCATACATCCGTTCTTTATTTATTCATGTGTTTTTGATTCGTTTCGTTTTTTCAAATTTCTTCAACCCAATTTCGGTCGATAAACACAAGCGTGAGCTCAACGAACCGGTGAACCAGATATGCGCGAATATCTGCGTTTGTTTCTGTGCCACGTGTTCGAAGTCCGTTTCTCTCGTGCTCCGCATGGTAGTGCGCAAAACAACGAATAAAGTAGGTAATATGTGCCCTGGTTTAGAAGGACGAGCGGAGAGCTTGCACAGGGAAATGTAATTGCACACTGTACGTGAAACATGGTCGAATTATAGCGTACGTACACGGGAAACGCAACTGTTCTGGTAAAAGTGTGGGGTGATGTTTGAAAATATTTGTTACTTGATGCAAAAGTAATAACGAGTAAAATTGCAACAAGCGATCCACGCCTCTCTACGTTCCGCGAATGTGTCTCTCGCGCTTTTTATTGCCTCCGCGCGAATGTAAAAGGGGCTCTCAACATGAGGATTTTAGTACGCCGCTAATTGCTATTGTTGCATTCCGCCACCAACATCATCCGTAAAAATTCATTTCTGGTGTTTCATAAATCACAGAATTCGTCGAGAGTGCACACATGAAGCACCTCTTTCGAAATAAAATTTCAACCTCCCCCCTGTCGTTCCCGATGTGACGAAGCATCGTTTCGTTTTTTGCCATCTTTGAACTAGGTTGGAATATTCAGCGTATCATATGGTTTGATAATTCCACGAGAAGAAATGGGTTACTTCTAGAAATTGAAAAATTATTTCCAACCATATGCGTGCAGCTTGAAAAACTTTCCCTGTAATAAAAATTCTGCACCGAATTCAACGCGACGCTTACGATTTCAGCGAGAAATGTGATCTGAATGTAATTTCAAGTGTCATTAAGCTCGAGTTGCTGGAGTGTAATATGCACTCGCCTGCAGTGAGGCAGCCGTTCCGACGGAGTTCAGAGAGCAACGAAACCTACGCCGTCTCGAGGGAACGCATTGCATTTACGCCAGACGACGTGCAGGCTATCGCCTTTATTTCGAACCGACTCCGCAATGATTCCACCCTGCTCTGCACTAAGTACGTTTCACTACCTGTATTCAATAATGTACCTGTAGCCACGTGTTTGTTAAATCTTGTCTCAAATAAAGCGTAAAATTTATATAATAATCACGATCGCTGAATACCCTTCTTGCTGGTGGATTTTATACGGCCAATAATTTAAACTTTTCCTACGCTCTATTTGCTTCCGTACAGATCTATTAATTCGACTCGAAAGCTCTCTTCAATATACGAGCGTTCAGGTACTTCACTTGTGTCACATGACATAGTAGCACTCGTTTTTCCTGCTTATGAACGGTAATGGATTCCAAAGATGTTTCAACCTTAAGATCAACGCGGAGAGTGTTTCATACTTACATGTCGTTGTTTTCGAACCACTTACCTATGAATTCGTTCGGTGAAATTGTTGTCTACACGCTTGCAAAAGCTTCCGTGACTTCCGGTTAAACTATATATTATGCATCAAAGAAACTGATTCGTGCAGTAAAATGTACGTGACTAGACGAGTCCTGGAAAATGTCAGCGTCGGAAATACAATTTTAATCTCATCGATACATTTCAACGAAGGCCTCATAAAAGCGGATAGCCGATTGACGGAATCGCTTCTCCATCGACGTTTCAAATCTAGATGTATATCATAGATATTTTTTCGGAAAAACCCGATTTCATTGGAGAACGGAAAGCATAGTGATACTAGATATGACGCACCCACGAATATTGTGATCACACATCACAAATCCGTTGGCCCAAGTAATTAATTTTCATCATCTTCATCAACCAATTTGGTTCAATGCACTACAAATTTATAGATTGGTGCAAAATATTGTACGTAACGGAAAGAAATCAACTGAAGAATCGTTCTTCGCGTGAGAAAACAGATATAGATGTTGCCTTTGAAAGTGCTGCATGGATCTGCAGGGATTATACAACATGCTGATTTGTGAAAATATCCCTATCGATGTCGATGCTTCCGTGCCATCGATGAGCTGTTATCCTAGTTTTTTCAAGGACCAGCCGCAACGTTGTCGATGTATCGCGCAGGTGATGGAAGATAATATTCTTGAACAGCAAAAACTAGACGCACACGCGTCTACAACTACAACTGCGGTCTCGTATTTCATTCTTAAACTGAAGAGCATAACTCGTTCTCCATAATCAAGGCCAAGATGGATTACCGCTAAATATTAGCTACTGCAGAAAGCCACGGACATTTGATAACCAGGAGGTTCAACAGATGTAGTGAAGAACCGTTCGCAATACTTCATGGAAGTGAAAGAATCACATTCGATTAAAAGTAGATTAGTGGTAACTGGTAGGACAATCGTAAGGCCCACTCGAGTCGCTCTCGTTTTTTCGACAGTCTGATGACCAGTTTCAGGGAATTCCAACAGACGGATGGAATCAGGCAACAAATGTTTAATTTTTTTTCATAATTTTCATTCGTTACGAATGTTTCACATGTGTAGTGTAAGAACGCCGCTTATAATTCTGAATCTACGATTCATGCCTCCTTATCCGTACTACTGTCAATTAACATAATATAAATTCCATAAGGAATCGTTATAATATTCCGCTGCACCGAGATATGCATATATTAGTAATTAATCTTGATATGATAATTCAAGGTTTAATTTTATGCGTGCTGATTCATTTCAAACTAGTAATGACAGAGAACAAATGTGAATTGCGACAATATATAACTATAATTCAGTTACGACGTTGCAGGACTGTCGCAATTTCATGGGAACCTTTTACTATTTCTTTTCCCATAAAAATATGTACATCTCATGAACAATTCTTTCCCTGGATCAGAAACAATGTATTCTGTCGAACGTCGCTACGTTACCGATATTCTGAAAGCCGCGAGAATTTCTATCGCAAAGTAAAGATGAAACCGACGCACTTGCCTGTGGGCAGCCAATACGGTAACAGTCCGCTCGAGATCAGTCAAGTCACGTATGGAATTAGATAAAATCCAGCTAATCTAGAATTGAGCAATACGGTGTAGAGCCGATACGCGGATACGCCGAGTCGTAGTCTCTGGAATTCGACGAATGTTCAGCTGTCGATACTTTTGATCAGTTAAGTCGGTCACGTTAAATCCAATTAATCAAATAGGCAATTGGATCGGCAGCATTATGATAAATGAAAAAGAAGTCGCGGACAGATCGTAGCGGCAAGGCGACGCAATTATTGCAGTGCAGCTCGACGAAGGACATCTCGGACCACGACCATCGGACGTTTTACTTCTAGTTCAACGAGATCGATAAATCAGCTTCCTTCCTGGTAGCTGAACACCGCGATAGCTATACCCACCAGCTATAGCATTCGATTAGACGATCGCGGTTACGATCCGACTTCAATACTTCGATACTTTCTTCTCTGTTTTCTACCGGGTGTACAGGTATCGCAGTGATAGCTACGTGCACTAATGTCAACCTAAGCTGGGTGAAGTTGAAAAGAGAATCTCCGTGCATACGAAACCTTCATGCACTGGTCACTAACTAACGTTCTCGATACCAAAAGTAACATGCAGCTTGATTGACTACTATGTCAGGTATGTCCGTGAGTGGTATCATATATTTTTTTTAGTAGTCTGGCGAACGATATAGAGAAAGAGAGAGATAACGAGTCGGAGGACCGAAGAGAGAAAGTCACGTCAACGTGAGGTCAGTATCGTTGATTTGAATATATGATCCAACATTTATCAAGGTGGATCTCAAATATTATAACGAGAGGAGACGCGGCAGCGTAACGCTGCTGAAGTACCGAAAACTGCTTTGTGCACCTCATCAACGCAAACTGTTTGTCAGGTGATGTCGAACCGCCGAGTGCAAAGACTCGTGACTTCGGATAGCGAGTAACTGGTTTTTTTTTGTTTTTTTTACACCGGGGAGACGAATGTTCCGAAAGATGAAAGCAACGTACTCAACGGCGCGACGTAATACTCGGACGGTTGTAACGCCGAATTAACGAGCCACCCTTCGTCGTTGCTCTTGCGTCATCGTTTTTCCTTGTTTGTGGATTTGATTTTAATTTCCATCCACTTCTGGTAACTTGCTCGTGGAATGCTATTGAACTTAACATTCAGAAAATACTTTTAGTGTCTGAAATTACAAGCCTTTTAAAAGTCACACTTTTAAAAGGTGCAGCAGTCATTTACCGATCTTAACGATATTTATTACTTCATTTGTAACACCTGTTTTCCTCCAAGTTCCATCTCAGTATCTCGACTGGTCATATTTTAGATACGTAATGGCTTTATGTGAAGAACATATCGCCGTTACCGCCGCCGCCGCCGCCGCCGCCGCGGCTGCTGGTGAACTGACGATGCGGGATATATAGGTATATAAGTTGGACGTAATATACTCCAAGGTATTTATAGTTCTTTTGGTATAATTATCCGTCGCATTCCCCCGATCGTTATTCACAAATAATTTGTTTATAATGAATGCATATAAAGTAGATGATCTAGAAAAAGTGCCTGTAGGAGCCAGCGAGTTTCAAAAGTACCCACTTCCCCGACAGCCAGACGCAAGATGCTGATTGCCTTGTGTAATGTTGGGGCCAAGTAGCACCCGAAACAGCACCGGCACCAGCGCCAGCAAATAGCCACTATCTGGACCGCTATAAACATCTACTCGAACAAATAGTTAACTACAAGATTGTGGTTGCCTGTCAGCGGACTCCGCGGTGGCTGTAGAGTAGACGATGCCGTAACTCTGGTCGATTTGACGTTCTGAATTAAAATATGCCAGAAGGCAATAGCCAATCAAGAATTGCCTTTGGAAACGATGGCGACCATAACTCTGACAATAAAAATCCAACGACGTGCGGATTCAGGAGAAATCGTCATGATTTCGAACGAATGCAAAGTATCAACGATCCGGAAAAATGAGGTTTGAAAGGTTTGCATGGGAAAGAAAGCGAAAAATGATCCGGCTCATCTCAAGAGCTCGAAAATGAAAAACGGTGAACAAAAACAGTGAGGGGAGCGACGCTTCTAGTTTATATATGACTCGTGTCGTGATAGCCTTGAAATTACCTGTACATCGTCTTACGGGCCCGCGGGTGTATTTCGCATAGCGTAATCTACTTGCGCCTAACTACGGAATGTCTGTGGAAGTAGTTTCAAGCACACGACACGAACGGACTTACTCTGCAGACCGAACAGGAGGTCCATGGAACATTGTACACGCACGCCCTGTTTAATTTACTTCTACCTGTACCTATCCACATCCAGTCGTCACCAGATAATTGCTTTTAGGAGCACCGACCTGTACGGCGGTTCCCGCTCTCCTCGTCCGTCCGTCCGTCCGTCCGTCCGTCCGTCTATTCGTTCATTCGTTGATTCGTTCGTTTGCAAGTCCCTTCGTTCGGTCGTTTATTCGTCCTGGGGCCGTAGCAGTATTTATAGCATTTACTTCCAAGTACTTAGTTACCTCTCCGAGCAGTCGCCACGACTGCAGTCTACGCCTAATGGGCATGGTTTAACGCGCACGTCATTAGGAAATAGGGCCGGGTAGCAGGTTTACGGGTACCCCGTCATTTCACTTATTTAAATGATATTACCGGGACCCTTTTTTTCAATTCCAAATTAACGGGTTAAGCCCGGATTGATCATCGGTACCAATTTTATACATCGGACTTCACCGTGACGTACTCGGCATATCTCCTCAACTTGTAATACCTGAACCCGCAGTCGTACAATTATTTGACTCCCTTCCTTTTTACGAGGACAAGATAACTGAATTTTCATTTGGATATAAGAAGCGCTCGATGAACGGGCAAGGTACTCGAACAGCCTTAATAAATGCTCGGCTATGGAATACATCAAAGTCAATTATACCGATCCTGCAGCTGTGCTCGGTACTTAATATCAACTCACATTACGTCGGATCAATTAGCGTTGGTGTAACGCGAATTCGAATAATCGAGAGTTTTACCAGCAGTTATATCGACATCTGTGGATTTGCGAGATTCAATTTCAGATAACATGGTCCGGGGAATTCAAGGCAAGCTCGTTAATTCTCCGATGTCAACAAATTACTCCAAAGGCTCCTTCGTCATTAAGAAGCTGCTAAGCGGCTGTACCACATTCTCCGCACCACTCATACTTTCGACCATTTTTTACACGGCGTAAAGAAACTCCTACTTATCCTACATCTCCGGTCTTTCGAGGGCAGTAAGGAAAATAAATATCAGAGCTGACTCATCATTTACATAAAATTATTTGCCACGTAATTACCAGAGGTTTCCAACGATCAACGAAATAAGTCTTCTTCGTCTAAATAAGTCCAATAAGTCGAAATAAGTCTAATTCTTGCTCGTAACTAAAATATAATGATCTGCTTTTGAAAACAAAAGAATGACAAACAATCACGCGATGCTTGATACTTTTTGATGATGCATTTTGCATAGAAATTAAAATAAAATCAATGCATTCCGAGTGTTTTAATACCTGTGTCCGATAGAATGAAACCATGGTTTTCCAAGAGAGCTTAGATTTTTCGTCCACGCTTGAAATAATTCAAACGTTGAACAGGCCTCATTGCGACGATGTTACAGGAAAAATCGAATGTCTCGGGGTTGGCCGGTTCTCGTTCTTAATTTGTATACGAAATCGAAACCGCTGTGGGAGACAAAGCATCGACGGAGGAATGCGACAACTTTATACAGTTGTCCACCATAAATAGAGTCAGTCGGCTGGCGGCGTAAGTTTAATGGCTGTTTAGAGGCAGAACAAGACCCTAAATTATAGTCCTAACAAAATCAGGCTGCGTAAAGAAACGATTCCCTTACTTCGGTACAGATATAGTATTGCGTTTCACCTACGAATGTGTTGTCTAGCCTCCCTAACCGAACTGGGACCACGGCTGCTTTGGCGACCGTTGAACTATTTTAATTGCCTGAATTTAAGGGGAATAGAGTTATCCAAGATTGGGTTGGTCACGACTGAGAAACTACAAACAGTCCTATCGCTTTATTTAACCACCATATATTTGACGAAGAGGTTCGATCGTATCGGGAAACACTTACCGTGTTTGCGTCCGGAGAATTCAGATTTGTCGAGAGAAAATTAAGTCACCCATATCTTCACCGTGTCTCGTAGATACTGTCACAGAAATTTAAAGAAGAGATTATTTTCGAAGAGTATTTCTTCATCGCAGGTCAGGTCTACGGGGGTACGAGGAAGAGAAAGGCGCAGGGTAACGAAGATTCTCATCTTTCCAGCCGACGGACGAGTTTCGTCTTTTTAGCTAATGCGGTTGAGAGATAAGTTCAGTTCGCGAACTTTATCGTCTCTTACAGTCGGTGAACTTGTTCTCAAAGTTTTTCCTTTCTTCTCGACTCAACGTTGTACTGATTACCGAATTTTCAAACTATACTCAAGATCACATATTTCTTTCGTAGTATAGCACTGGGTACATGTACCGCATACACACTTTTGATATCATGATATTGATGTCAGAGAACGTACCGCAAACCTGGTCGTTTTCTTCATACTTCGACTCGACTTCTCGCGTTTTTTTTTTTTTGCCGCTTCGTATTTTATTTTTCGAACCTGCACCCGGATAATAAAGTCCCGCGAGTTACGTCGGCAGCTTGAAAGCGCTGCACGATACTCGGTTCAGCGTTAATCTTTAAACAGGATTTGAAGATCCGGTCCATAAACTTCCGCATGTTTGAACTGTACCTCCGGCTGATACTATTTGCAAAAGTATATTACATACCTACGCTCGGTTTATCCTGTAAGTACAAGTCCGATACGAGATTCTGTATACAGTACGCTGTCGCGCAAGTGTTCTATTTTATGCACTTATTGAATTGCCGCGGATTTTGTATCTCGCAATCAGGAGGACATGCACGAACATTTGTAAGAACTGCGATAAGTTAAGAATCGTTGATTACAACAAATCTTACATCAAATATCGATCATTCGTTCGTTTATATTTTTAAGGTCATCACCATTATATTCGTTAGTTAATTCAAATAATCTTTGCGAGTAGCGAGAAAACGCGTCAGCATAGAACGTAGAATATAAGATGGTGAAATTCACTTTGCACAACGGATTGGAAGATCTGCTTTATATTTTCGCATCTTGTTTATAATCCGTTAAACCAGCTATCGAGTTTGAATCTCTCGCATAGTTTTGCACCAGAGATATACCATACCCGTGTCGTCGTAAATGAACGGAGATCCCGACAAAGACCTGCATATTAGTGCTGAGTAATTAAAATTAATTACAACTTGATGCTCCACCTCTTCTGCTCCGATGAAATACCTTGTGGTTGAACACCACTGATATGTAAATTCGGCCATTAGCGCGAGTCAAAACAAAGGCTGCTCGGGTGGACGGTAAAGGTATAGAAGGGTCGGTCGCGACTGCCACCGAAAGGAGGAGGAAAGGCCATAGAATTTCGAAACGTCAGCGGCGCTGCAGTCTTGTCAATAATTATAACAGAGAATTCATCCGCTTCGGTGGTCAGACCGGGGGACCTTCGCTCTCCGAATCACCTAAAAATCTCTCGATTACGTCTTTCCGGTTGACAATTTTTAGATTAGAGCTGAGGAAAAAAGGGATTCCCGTATTAACGATCAACAATTAGGAGATGTTTGGATACCTAATCTGGAGAGAATCTATAGTGTACCGTCACTAGAGACGTTAACTCCATGAATAGTAAATACCGATTCATTATCTGAGTGGTTTTTTTCTTCTTTTTCCCGCGAGACTATAGAAGCATTATAAGACCTACGCGAAGGGGCTGTAGCTTTTTCACGCACGATTTACGCTCACGGTTTTTAAAACATTGACTTACAAAGCGGGGCGAGATATCTGTATACACACCCACTCGATATTCCATTTTTCAATATATTTCAATATACGAAAGCCATAACTTATACACCGTTACACATTCGCCATTCTCATTTGTTATCCAATCCCTGCATCTCATACTGCAGGTTGAAAGACCTTCGACAATAATGTCTCGATGATGAACGCGTCTCAAACCAAATTCGACTTTAATTTTTTCTCATGTATTTCAATGCTCTCATCGCCAAGTAATTGATAGATTGCACCGAAAATCACTGCTTCAATTTCCGATTTGAAGTCTGTCGTGCATTTTGCAATATTTCGTGAATATGTGATTCCATGGGACTAATTACTATTAACACGTTTCAGGATGATTTTAAACAACAGGGATTCCGAGAATCGACAATCTCCATTTTTCCACCCATCGTCATTGATTGAAACGAAATATAATTCTTATAATTCTTAGTGAACTAAACTCTCATTCCGAATCTTAATAGTCTTATTCTCCTACAACATTGTCCGCCCCACGTATCAATCTATACATGTATACACCGATACAACATGTAATTTGTAGATAGGTACGTTCATCTGTGCAAAAGGCGTAAACGTATATGTTTTCTTAGATATATACATATATATGTATTAAATTATGCTTACCGCGAGCTCTTCTCTGTGATGATATGAGTGTTAATGACCCAAACCATTAAACTGACGCACCGCACTACAAACGCATGTCCGCTGATGCACATGAATAGTACATACGTGAGCAAAGGTAATGTGGAATAAGCTAGCTGGCAATGAGAAAAGTTTTACATCCGTTGCCAAGATAAACCGAACTGCGGAGCTAACGTCGTAGAATCCCTAGCTGATTTCAGAGTTCAAGGGCGGTACCAACAGAATGAATATATCTTCTACATGAACCGAATAGCAAAGCAATTCTAAAGCTACAGAGGGGTGTGCGGTCATCTTGCGGCGAACGATATAGATCCGGAATTCGGAGAAGTTCGAATCCTGAGCTCGTATACAATCAATGGTATGCGCCCAAGCAATATTATAACAGCTTGCTTATACATATAGCGAGGTATTATATTATAGCATCCGGGATTTACTATCTATTTGAGGATATAGTTCGTCTTGGGCTTCCTTGTCGAGAAAAAAAACTTCCAAATGAATAATTAAGTCGAATAATTACAGACGCGATGCTCAATTTGTAATTGCAATTTGTATGTTCGCAAAAATCACAAAACCTCATCAATCAATCATCACGAAATTTTTACAGTAGCTTTATTACGTAGTTTTGCGTGTCACGGGCTCTCGGAAGACGGAAAATTATTTATCAAAGTTCATTGTAAACGAGTAATGCAGTTCTCATTCGAGCCATCAAGTGACGAGCTGCGAAGCTTTCTATGCTCTTCCTTACGGCAAGTTCTTTCAAAAACATAGCGCGATACACAAGGCATTGCGATGAGAAAACCGTATATTATTTTTCAGAAAAGCAATCAGCATCTCCTTCACACTGCACAGCTCTCATCCGATGTTGGTAAAATTTATTGCACGCAATATCAAAATGTGTTTTGTATTTAAACGCGGAGGTGTTGAGTTAGTGATAATTCAGAGAGAACATATTTCTGTCATCGCAACCTGCCGTTAGCATCGCCTTTTCTTATAAGAGTCGTTGTGGGTTTTCGCTTCAAAGCAGTTCGTGCACCTGCAGCAGTTCGTTATTAAGGATAAAGTGGGTCAATACGGTAAGCGTCTAACGAGCGGCTTGTGCGGTAATGAAAAAGCATTGCTTTTAAAACGCATTTCAAATGAATTTGAAATTAAATGAGCACCGGAACTTGCATATAAAATTGACACTGTAGCAAAGCTGAGGGGGATAAACTTATAGGTATAACATGCATACCTCGGGCCACTTCGTTTACTTGCCGGCAAGTATAACAGCTGGGAGTTACGCTTTGCAAGGTGGTTGTCAGCAACACATGCACTGTTCTCGCATTCCCACATTCACCGACACACACCGCGTATATACCCATGCCTTGGTGAATGAAGAAACAAACCAGTTCGCGAGAATATTTTTCACAATTCTCTCGCACGGCACTCTATACCACGCCCAGATCCGAGCGACATTTCCGTTTCACTACACCTGACGCAAGGTATCCACAGATAGAATTTTGCATTTCAAAGTAAACTATTTATAGTTCGTGCCAAAATACGATAAGGGATGGTCGATATTGCGATCCGGAAATCCTTTAATCGAACTCGCACACAGCGCAATACTGAGGGATAGAGTTGTGAATACAAGGCTTAGCGATAGCTAATCGAGAAAAGCAAACTGTTGCAACATCAAGAGACACGTCATAATAAACGTATTGTAAAATAAATATAGAGATAGTTTGTAGGGTGTGTTCAAACGTAGTGTGCCGCTTGTAGTCACAAGAACTTTCCCACGGGTGGTTAGGTGTGTTACTTTAAGACTCCATGCAGGCTGCTGCAAGGTCGGACAGCCTCGAATTAACATTTACTCTCGTTGCTGACTCGCGATAGCTACATTCCTCTGCACTGTGTTACTTTCAATTTATTCAATTATCGAGTTGCGGTAACTAATAAACGGCCTCGAAGCGACAGCGCTCTAATAACGTATGGGACCCCACCGAAGCAGTGACTTTGAAAATGCCTCTGCAAACCGGCTGTGCCTGTTGCGGTAACGGTGAGGATCGATGGTAATTATTGAGGAGCAATTGTCTGTTTAGTTATTTCAAGTTTCAATGCCCAGCTACTCCTCCCTACTATCAACTGCAATAACTCGTCTTTCAACTATCGCCATAATGAAAGCACACATTCGACGAATCACGTTTCACAGTAATCGTTCGCTTTTGAAAATGCAATTTCTACACGCTTCGAAGAAATCCGTCGAATCATTTTGAATTCGTATCATTATTACACGTTGAATTTTATATTCGCTGTGTATTTGTACATTGTACGGCTGGAAATGTACTCACAATACTTACAATTAGAAGAACCAGGAATTCAAAATGTTCATTACGCGGCATACTCGAACAAATGTTCGGTGCTGACGTGCCGTACAAAAAAAAAAAAAAGACAAAAAATAGATGCAACATCAACTTTTCAACCGACCGCTCCAACACTCGCTAAAATCTGAAAGCTGAAATCCGGTACGGATCGATCACGTGAAATTACCCAGATCAAGATCCGCCAAAGAACGCACGTGAGCTCGAACAGAGGAGGGAAAAAACAAGGGACAGAAATTCGCGATAACATCATTATGATGCCCCGAGTGGATGGCTGAGAGAAGTAGGGAGGGAGAGAGAAAGTTGTGGGGGATGAAAGAGCGGGAAAAATAAGAAAAAGTAAGCGCATAGACAACCGGAGCGCGGGTGGTGGATGGATCGATGGAATGGAAAGGCAGACGGATTGGCGGATACCGGGACAATGCGGAGTATGCGAGGCCGGAAAGGAAGTTCTTTGATAAATTCTCGAGCCGGTCGGAAGTGTCACAAACCTCCGTTGCTGCTCCTTAACGGCAAGCGACGTTCCATCTGTAATTTCTCTTGTTCGAATGAAAAGATCCTCGGTGGTGGTAATACGAACAAAGCAGAAAAATACCTTGAATAAGCCCGACACCCGCTGACTTCATCGATGATTACATCAAAGAAAAGGTGAATGGGTTCTGTTTCTCCCGATTTTTTTTTCTAAACGGGAGAAACTTCAATCGATCGCTTTTAAAAGTCTTTGTAAACGTAATTTCTTTCGGACCTCGTCCAGAAATACCAGATACTTCTATACAATTGGACTGGCTGTGTACTGCGCATTTGTTACTTATTGTTAATGTCAATCTAAAATGAAATACAACTCGTCGTACAGATGAAAATCAGTTCGTCGAACATCTCGTAAAAACTCCGAATGTCACGTATTTGTGAAATTATTGCTAATCGGGTGCTATTCGTCACGCACAATCCGGTCAGGTACACGGAATGTCACAGAAATAATTTCGCGACTTCCTGAGCTTTCCTAGAGAATCGATTGATTTAGACCATGCTTTCATTCAATTTTGCAAGACTAGCGCCACGATTTTCAATCCAGGACCTGCGTCAAATTGTTGGTAATTCGGGATCGATCTCCTGAATCTCTACTTGGCGGGTAATTCGCCATGAATTTTTCATCAGATAAAACGGAAGTACAGATCAACTCAACGCCAACTGACTGCCAAACTGACCCGGCAGTCGACCTTCTATTATTAGATCTACGAGGTGGCGTGTAATGGTAACGCTGATGAGGTTCGCGGTCGTCCGGGTAGTTTGGGACATTTTCGTGGTTTGTGTGATGTATTCCCAGCCAGTGAAACCGAAAGGTGGGTGGTGCGGTTGACAAATTACCAAAGAAAGGCAATAAGACTACAAGTATACAAACATGACTCACGTCTATATCGACATTCTTCTTGACTTTAGTCTATCAACATCCGATGCCCGAGGCTGCTCCGGTGTCGAAACGTATTTCGATTAACGTACAATGAACATCATGTTCGGTTCGAACGGCGTGAAATATCGGCAGCTAAACTTCACACGAGGCATCATGGTTTATGGTAGAATTTAGATAGAGGTATTGAGATTCACCAGTTAATATTCTGCGTTTTTGGATTTCCTCTAGTATTCGGAAGAAGGCTTTCATCCTTGACATGCCCCAGGGTATCTAGCTACTGAAACGCGTCTGGTTTCGACTCGTTGTCCCCTTTGTCCGTCTGGTATGCCTCAAGAAAGAGATCGACAATCGAAATAGGGGTGAACAAAGACACGGCGGTTAGCCGCTATTGTGAATTCCGCACGAAATATATATCCGTTGCCGCAACGTGTTTCCAAGCTGAAATAATCGTTCGGAGCCCATCGCGTGTTCAAAATTCCACATGAAAGTTCACCTTTACACGTATAACCGGGATGTAAACATAGCGGCTTTGATCTCGTCCACGTAACTTTCGGGAAGAACAAACGAATATCTCTTTGCCGAAAGGCAACATTTGATGGAATCGCAACTAATTGATGCAGACAACTGAATGCGTGAATTCCTTCAGGACAACCTAACCCGCCGCTTTGCAAGTTCTTCAAAACGTGGAAATACGAGAATATCTGTACAGCATCGTATCGATCCCCCACCATAGAAAGTACTGCTACGGGGATCGAAGAAGTTGAGGTTGATCGATTGAATTACCGAAGTGACGTGTTGTACGTGATTCATGTCATTGTAATGGGATCCGGTGGTAATCGATCGATGTTAAATCCAACGTAAGAATGCTGATGCGTCATGCAAGTCGAGCGGTAGAGTAGCTTTATGATACGTAAGACCCAAAGACCTGCAGGGATCGGTACGTATTCAAGGTTTCAGGGACCGGAGGGGCTGCATGTATACAAAAGGCTGGCAGGCGTTTCAGTAACGCGATATCATCTGATGTTAAGGACACAGTTTGATAACCGATTGCCGTCGTACTCACTTTTCGGAGTATATGACTCTGAGCTGCATGACAGGACTTTCGGGAGATTCATTTATTTTCTCGAGGCCTCTACCGCGCTAAAGGACTATTTTTTGTCATAATTGATCTCTTGCGACCTTGAGGCTGTACCCATAATACCTACCGATGTAAGAATCACGTGGATGTACCACGTAGGACTTACTCTGAAAAAGCTATAGACGCATAAGTTACGGTGGAATAGGAAGACGATAAGGATCCGCTTTTATACCTCCCGGCACGTGTTTCAATTCGACAAAAAGAAAGGTTCTTCACGATATCGGTTAGTCAGGTGTTATCCGCTAGATTTTGCGAATATATTGCGAAGCCTGCCAATTTTTGTAATCTTGTAAAACAATGAATTGAGAACGACGTTTATACGTTCACAATGATGAAAAAAAAAAAAAATAATCAATGCATGTATTTCATACTCAACTCAACTTTCTCCTCTATTGTGTTGTGATTTTGATTTTTCAAAATCGTGATAAATCCGACTTCTCGCAAATCAATCGAGCGCATAGATTTACGTGTACCGGAATATGTCGGGTATCGCGACGCGGTCCAATTCCACCAGGTGCTCTCAATTGTAGTTGGTTTTGACACATTTGATCAACGCAATCAATAGTTTGGGACGACAATACACGCGCCGTATAACCATAGTTTTGATGACTTGCGCAATCTCGAATATCCCCTGTCCCACTAACACAATTTCGTTGATTCAATTACTCTGTATCAACTCAATTCTTCTGTGATGGACGATGAAAATTGCCAGCTTCTGGATACAACTAGTGAGCGACAGATTGGCAGTGGTTCCAATATTTCTAGTTCGAAGACACAGAATACGTGGAGGCAAGCCGATCAGCAACGTGAGGGTCTTTCGTTTACGTCAGATCAATTATTTGCTTTTTCAATCGAGAATTTCCCAATTTCAAAGTGAATACACCCATTTGTGTATCGTCAACTGGATAAGGGTTGAAACTAATTTCCTTTCCGACAAACTAGAGACGGCGAGATGCTAACTTCCACGACAAGACAGGTGAGAATTCAGCGAATGGAGATTACCTTACCTGTATGTATATTTATATCCGAGTCTCAGCAGCCGGTACGCAAAGGCGAATGACTTATTAATCGATTCAGATAGTCAGTCTACCGCGGAGTTCGTGAGTCAGAAATCACGCTGTTCAGTCAGGTGTATACTTATTGTTAAATGAAAGATCGAACTTGGATTGAACCCATCTACCTCTGAGGTTACAGTTCCAATAGGTATAATAGTATAATATAACGCGGTTGGCAAGGAAGAAGAATGCGATGGCCAACCTGTAGTTTTACGTATTTGAAACTGATCGAACTGAAATTCACTGCCACAGAGTTTTAATACAGAGCTATATCTCGCTCGGAGCATGAAAAGTGGCGATTGGATTCTTATCCGGAATTGGCTGGTATCCGGTACTGGAACAGGATAAGAGTAAATCTCCATTTCCGTCTCGAATATTGACTGGAATAATAGTTGTTATTCCATTTATATCCGCCTATATCGATAACCCAGTACTTTTATAGGTATATTTTATGTCTGATTCACAAACGATCGCTTTGCCAAACGCATGGATGAAATATTTGCGATAAATATCTCCGTGGTCGCGCAAACTTCAAGTCAATTTCCAGAGTGCTTCTGAGTAACAGGGATCCCGATTTCGCAGTTCATGAAAAAAAGGTAATTCGGAGAAATGATTGTCATACGGTAGCTGATTACAATGGAGAAAATAGCTCTTAATCAACGCTCATAAATCGAGTCCCGAGGCAGGGAGCATCTGACCATCTACCCAAAGGCCGAGTGACTGCAGTGGCGATATAAACGGTGCTGAGGGTGACGCAAGAATGGCCTAAGACCGCAATAATTATAGCTTGCAAAGAGAAAAAAAAAAAAAAAAAAACCCGTCAGCGTCGGCGGGAGGCGCACTTCGTGTTTTTATGTAAGGTTACGTAGGTACTACCGGTTGCCGATGGTTGGAGATGATTCCCTGTTGCTGTACTGCTTGTAAGTTACGACGCAATGTCTGACGCCACATTGCGTGGCCCCGCAGGGATATCCGTCAGATATAAATATGTTTCTGTTTCCACGACTCGAGGTATCCAGCAATCGGCATATCCTGCGATGCATCCGTTCGCAGCTAGAATATTTCTTTCGTTACCTTCATATAGTTTTTTACAATTTTCTCCGCCGTGTTATTAGACGTACAATTTCAGCCCTGCATCACACGCGCTGTGCATTCGCGTTGAGCTCGTGAATATTTACAAACATCGTGTTTTGTGCAATGGTACGAAAATTGATAAGAACTATCTCTGCGAGTACTCTCGGTCTCGGAGGAGGTGAAGAAAATGTAATCATAGCAGTGCAAGCCAATTTCAACTGACCGTTTCATCATTACATTGTCATACTGATTGTGAGACCAAATCGAGTCGATTTGTTTATACAACTTGTGCTTATCGGGTTCAGGTATAACGCAAGTACATCAATCTAAACTCCAAGGTGAGATTCTCGTATTTCCTACGAGAACGCGTTTATCCTCAGTATTAGTACTATACTTCGGCCCTCATCTAATTTCAGAGTTCCAGATTCATAAGTCTCAAGTTGGTTAATTTCATTGGCAAAGTTGTTGGTGGTTGAGAAAGTTCTATACCCAGCCGGTAGTGTGTATCGCTAACTATATACGGGTGAAGGATCCGTGATAGACAAGCCATCCCCTAGATGTCTATCGCCACATGTTAATGGAAACTTGCAGCCTGTACCAGTCTGTCTGTAACAAATTCTTCAAAGAAGTTGAAAACCTCCGCATGGCACTTTATAATCCGCAAATATGCATCTTATGCGGCAAAATTGAAAACAACGAATCTTGACAATCGAACAAAATTTCTCACAGCAATTACGTTGAAATCGCAAGCCGAAGACGATAAGCTATTCTCATAGTGTGCTGGCAGGAGTAATGCCATGACATATGCATTCTTTCAACAGCAACCACTGAAAGAAAGTGTTTCGGTTCATATGATGGCGAATAGCGAGTATCCGAGTAACCATTGGATTGCATTACAGGCTCGTCTTACAGTTGCAACATTGAATCGGTTGTTGCAGTGCTTCGATGTATCGCATGACTTATATCGGTAAATATAACGCTATCTGTATTATACGGCAACATCCCTCGATATCAATAAAAGGGAATGGAAATGGTACAGCCTGCAGCCTCCTGTGTTCACCCATGATATACTATAACCTTAGAAATATCGAGAAACTGGTATTGAACTTCAGTACGACCACGCGTAGAGGTATGTGAGTTATTCCGCATAAAGAGATCGCTCATTTCTCGGTTTTTTTTTTTTAATTTTGCATAACTATAATTTTAATCGGGGAGTTGGATTTCGGTGCCAAAGATTTTTCCAATCAATGAAGGAACCCATCAAGTCATTTGCAATGGTGCACCAGGTCTCCATGTGATCCTGCGTAACGATCACCTTCTGAATAATTCGTTCAGCACTGATCGGAGGATTTCAGAACTTCGAAATCGCGGGATGATTTTTGTACGCAAAAAATTGTCGATGTTACAAGTTTCCATTTTTTTTTTCGTCTGCCGCGATCGCCCCCCGCATTTTCGCGGATTATCGCTCCATAGGGTTGGAATTTTATATGGTGGCCCCTCTTAAATCAAATCCACCCGTTTAACAATCGCTTCTGCGCTCACACGGGAATCTTTATTGGAATGTTATCGTCGACGTTCTGGTAAAGGAGGGGCAGAGTAAAAACGATTTGTTGAAAGAAGCGGAATTTACTCACCGCAACTAACGCGACGCTCGCCGGTAGTTTAATAAAATTACAAATCGATCCATGAAGCTCCATACATCGTGAGTCTCTTTTTTTTCAACCGTAATTGCGGCTGAAAAACAGAAGGGATTTTTTCCTTCCACCCTACCTCAATCGGAACCTAAAAAGCACGCTCAGCTTCACACTCCGTGATCCCAAATTTTCGTTTTCCCCTATCCACGATTCAACTACGTGTACATCGATCAGATTTGAAAAAGTCATGCTAATTCGTTTTTTCTTCGCTCCTGCAGTCACGTAGAATATCATGCACATAGAATCCTCCCCAGTTCAATTTTACACGGTCCCACACTCTTAACGACGAAGCAAGAAATCCAACTTGAATTCGTGCCAAACCAGTTTGACCTACAGATAATAGAAAAAGGGTTTCAGAGCTCCTGGTTTCGTTCACAAAAATCAGCAGAGAATAGCTGGACCCCAATGTAACCGCTGAAAACAAACAGCTAATCACCGACCATAAATACCAGCAGAGATTTTTCACTTGCTGATTACCTAGCGAAATTCTTCTTCGGAAGAATTCGGAAGAATCTTCCATTCGGATTTGCCTTTCCCTATGAATGTCGGATGTTTTGATAGTCGTTGCCTCGAGTTGCAAATATATCGCTTGTTTTAATCTTGATATTTTTGAGGTAACATACGGCGAGGTTTGGACAGAGTACCTGCATGTACGAATACCTACATTAATACATACTAATATACATAACTGTATGACAGGTAAGAGATATGCGGACTGAATACAGAAATGCGGCATACCAAGCAACGGATGTGGCTTTTTAGATTTTGATTATAGACATAAAATGCAAATTATAGAGACGGTTGTACGCTCTCCTGTTTCTGCCATCGGTATCAATTTACCGGCTGTTACCCTAACCGGAATATAATTAGAATTACACCGGAAAATAATTAGACATGATTAACAATCCCCAGTGTACGGTGGAACGAGAAGGGTATCATTACTGTATTCGTACAATTAGTTTTAATACGCAAGAAATGGTAAAAGAGAAAGAAACTTGAGACGAATCGCATCAAATTTAATTAAGTTGTTATCACTTCTCCCTGAGTCTATGCTTCGTGATTATACTGAATAAAATAAAAGAAGACAAGAAAAAATAACAAACTTTCAAGTTCTCAAAGACGCGTCAGTGTGATCGTGAATAAAAAATAGGTTGCCCGAATTATAGTTTCCAATCACCGTCCATCGGCATTCATGACCTCAGGGTTTATCTTTTCGCTTGTGGAAGTGAAGAGATTCGTTAATCTACATGCTATACGTATATACTTATGACTTTTTTGTTCGTGCACTTTTTTTTTAAAATGTCCGTTCCTGATGAATATTTACGAGTTTCTAATTTTCGGCAGAAATTTCAATATTCATCGACTCTGGTTGAACTTGGGAAGCAGAACTTGGTTCGAAAATTTCGGAAAGTAAAGTAATTCAATAACAATAATGGAGACGGGGTTCAGTCTTTTTCGACGTTGATGGAGAGATATGAATAACAAGAATTAAATAAGCATTAAGTATACGAATTCTTTCGAGCGATTTAACCATCGTTTTCATAACGACAGACTCTGGTTATATTAAATTCAATCGCTACTTAAATTTGAGACTACGCCCGGAATACAATGAGGAGGTCCATACGGTTGGGTTTCATTTTATAAGAAAACGTCACGATAATTTCAAAGTCTTAGCCGTTAATGCAGTTTGATAGCACGAGACAGGATGGGGCCAAGTTAGACGTGTTGCCCGGGTGAAACACTGACGGCGATGGTAACGTAACATACTAATTTCATAGCCGTCATCCTTCTTTCTATTCAAACACTCTAATTACTCTTTTGCTCATTCTCCATTACGTTTTGATCAACACCTGCCCGGTATCTTAATCCGAAAACGCCTCAACTACCTGCCATCACCTTTCAAGATGATTCCAGGGTAGACCCGCTCCCAAGACAAGACCTGGACGTGGTGGCGAAACAAAAATCTTTGAATTTCCGATTTGCCCCGAGATTTTAACAACTAAGTTTCAAATTAATCCAGCGAGTCCAAAAGCACAAATGTTTCAAGTTGTGAAGTGTTCGCGCCGGCACAGCGGGGGTGGCATTTTATTTTGCACACGCGAAACGTCGATTAACACCTTCATGCACGGTGGCGTTCAACTTTACGCTATTTGCGAAACTCAGGTATTCATATCTCTGTCTGAAACGGCGTTCAAAATATTTTGTTCAAACAATAGAGCGTATATCCGTTCGAAATGAATGGACATGGCGGAATACTTCAACCATATATGGAAATGATGATATTAAAAAATCGTTGAGGACCTCTCAAAAATCGGTAGAACACGTCGCATTATTTCATTATTTGAAAACTATTGTTGGAGTGCAATTTTATACGTGTATAGCACTGCAATCCCTGCAGGCAGTTTGATCATATTCGGAGCTCGTTATAGCTTGTACCGTTAATGAGAAATGGCTGTTACGATAATTAAAGGCTAATTTTAATCGTTACATGAAGCTTAATTGCGATTCGGGAGGCGTACAGCCAGGGTAATTGGTTGGACAATGAATAAAATGAAATCACGATATGCGAACCTTTCGAATATCCCAACTGCTGCATTTGGCGTATGGCAACCGCTAGGAAGTCATGACCCCAGTGGAGACAGTCAGGTGCCAACGCCGCGCGTATGTACGACAAACTCTACTAACAATAGGGATAGAATAGGTATATGTGTATATGCATTCCATAACTTCCATACAAATATACGCGAACGTATAAACTCGCCTGATGGTTTCACTGCAGCGTAACGTCTTGCGGTGTATGCGATAAACTGGGTCGCAATTCTTTTATCTGCTTCGTCGCGTCATGAGAAACTCTTGTCATAGGAGCATCCGGGGTGGACAAAACTGTCCATGCTTGGGTAAATGTCGAGGAAAAAAGTGGGCATTATGCAACGAGTTGTAGAGAGCTTTAATAAGCTGTTATGACACTACAATGTGACTCGTGTGTTTCTGCAGCTAAAATTTACTTCATTATTATCCATATTATACGAGCATACCCAGGTGTCACGATCCTCCCATTAAATTGCAGTATAATTATTATCTTTCTTTTCATGTTCTCTTCAACTGAATTATGACGTTGATGAAGTACAGAGACAGATTAGGGCCACGCTACGATGCGGATATGACACGGAAATTGTATCATCGTAGGTGACGATCAAATACCATTAGTTTTCGGTATTCTCTCGTATGAATTTATAACAACAGGTTCATTCGTACGATTTACCCTGATTGAACCACGATTACGGCATAGGACATTTCGAGTGACAAAATTTTTCATCAATTTTTTTCCTCGACGAATGAATATTTTGAAACTGAAACTCATTGCTTATCGACGGTGAGGTTGTTATATTCTCCCATGAAAAAGTCAGATACATGTTTTTTATCGGAAGCGTCTGGTCGGTGATGTTTTGAATGTGAAAACTGTCGACAGGAGTATTTCCGGGTCACGTTTAGCCCGTGAATGAAGGAGATCTAATCTATTTTACTGCGCCTAACGAGCATATGATTTCCCGCCGTAGTATTTATGTTTTATGTTTTTTCGCTTTCGTGTAACGGGTATACAGCCCGAGAAATGAGCTCGACCAACTGCAACAGCAGCAGCAGCAGCAGCAGCAACAACGTTAAACCACCGCCCCCTGTCTTCAGCGATCATGGGAACGGGCGTTATTTTCGCACGCGTGTTCTTCGTTTTTATTCGTTCTTTTAACTTCTTTTCTAGAAACGACGAGACTCCGACCGTATGCATGGGCGTTTTACAACGTCGAAGAATAATACCTGCATTATTTGTTGCGGTGTACGACGGTGTACCGAGCAAATGGAGCATGATATACAATGAATACAATCATATCGGACACGCAACATCCAAAAGTTTCTTCGTAAGCATTTAGAAACCCATCAGCTTCCAGAAGTCACTACCTTCATCCACGGGCATATCTAGCTGACTTGAACTATTTGCGGCGAGAACCCCGGAATGCACGAAATTACCTTGATAGAGGCGCTGATGTACGTAAAATTGAGCTGATGTAAGTGCAGAGTCGCATTGTCTTTGTTCTACCCGAATACGTACGGTACGTATCTAGAGATGAGAGCTCAAATGTATATGTATGTCGTTTACATCGCGCTCTCGCGAACTTACACAAGATCGGAGTGGCGCCGGCAACACGTATTATCGCATAGTAATGATCATTAGCTTGCACAACACAATCACCAAGATATCCAGTGAGCTGAATGACTCGCTCAATTCTCCGCGGTTGATCGAGTCCCTCAATCGATATCGCAATCGAATTTAACCGCTCAACGTCCTCGAAGATTCCGAACGAAATCACATTCTGTATCAAGGTTGTGGTCACCGTTGATTATGGTGTTTATCGCCTCGAAATAAGCACTCGGTTATCCTCGGCTCTTCTACGTGTATATTCGCATCTAACACAGGTATATCCAGGTGAACACGTGGCTAGATTACTCGCTTATCGGATCCAAAGAGCCTATTTGATTAAGTCAAATTATACCGTTTCAGACTAACAATAAATCTGGATGTTGGGCACATTTGAAGGGTATAGAAGGCAACCGCATATCTTGTTTGAATCTAAAGTGTTTATACTAAAACCAAACGTACATGTATGAATGTTATTCGTGTTTGTATGGGAGAAGTTTTGCAAATTTATTCAGATTCTAAACTCACCGGTACATTTGTGGGGTTCTATCGATTCGCGTGTTTGAGGGAACTCGAAGATCCGTCATTTCTGTAATATACCGGCAGGTATCAGTCGTCGGCTAGGTTCATCAATCCGTGAACTTACTGCCTAGGTTTACTGGATTTATGTATGTTTCGAATGTTTAAATCTGTATAGTATGCGCGAATCTGATCGTTAGCTCAGATTCTAGGTGCGAGGTGGTGGCCGAAACGGTTGAAACGGGTGCAAGAGCTATATAAGGACGGGAGACAAAGGATTCGCAAATTCCTACCTTGCTTTAAGCGGGGCTAGGAGGACGAGACTTAACATAAACAGCCAGCATTTCGATTTTTTTCAACCCATATTTCTCAAGATTCAGAAGCTCCCGCTGGTGTTTAGACGCTAGCAGCAGTGCAACCCTCGCGAAAGCTACAGCGGGTATACAGAGAGCAAACAATGCCGGTGGAAGGCAACGTTAATATTTGCACGTATGCAGTGTCTGGTTTTACGTAATACGGTCGCCTGATAGAATATTTATAAACGTACCGAATGCCCACCTAGCGCCGGTTGAATGCCGTTTACGTTTACGTTTTATCCATACCAATGGGAACGGTGTAACTTTCAACGGAGGTTAGACCACGCTCTTTTTCATTCGTGTTACCGAATATCACGCCGGATGGAATATGGTGAGAATCTGTAACAATGAGGAGGAATTTTCTTATAAGCAACAAGAACCATACGACAATCGCGCGAACGCCACGAGCTACTTGATAAGGTATAAATGCTGCATGGAAGGGTAAATAATTAGAATTTCATAGCGTGTGTTTAGCAATGCTAACATGACTCGTCTTCCGTGGCCACACGACCTGGTTGTGCTCCCGCTTATCTGTGCAGAACCAACTGAATTCTACCGTTCACTCTCTCAATCTGCTCCTGTTTCTTTTGCTTCTTCTTTTTGCTGCTTCTCCTGCCACCACCGCCGCTGCTGCAATACTCTTTAAATCAAAACCGGATAATCGAGCGTCGTTTTCAAGTATGAGCAGATGATGTTTCCAAAAGCACCCTTCGCGAAAGGTATCACCTGTCCCGTTCACTCCAGACGTGATATGCGAGGGTGACGTGTTCACGCGCGTTGAAAACGTGTGGATGCGAATGCTTGTTTAATTGACGTCTTGGGGTAGCTAACGAAATAAAACCGAGTAGATCGAGAGAGGTATGTAGAGAAAAAAGAAAAGCGAATTCCTGATCAGAAGTTGGACAACGTTTCACTGACATTGATTCTCGTGTGCATAAAGCACAGAAATCTGAGCTCGAACTAAAATCAAGGACTGCTTCATCTCTGGTCACAAGCTTGCCGATTTTACGTTATGTAGAGTTAAATTATGTACTGAAGTGGTGGACGATTTGCAAGTACCTCCAGTTGTTACTGAAGGGCCATTGTCAATCGAGATACATGCGGCAATTTTTTAGGAAATTTGTGAACCTAATCCACCGTCTGGAAAAATTTTCTTCTCTTTGTAGCTGAAAGAAACTTGGAGAAAGTACACTACACATTCACTGTGTTCTTTGTTCGAAATTACCACAAAGTTATTTTTCATACAACTAATTACGAAGTACGAGATTCAATATTGACGCGGTCATCGCGCAAAATCGCTAATTTAGTCGCGCTCCACTTACCGTTCTTCAGAGACTGAAGATGACGCTTGCTTCACCACATCTTATTACGTAACAACTTGAGAATCGACATAGAATACCTAGAGGTATGGATTCCAAATGCTAATCATTGACACAATTCAATTTATCGATAGTTTTAAGTAATTCAATCCGAAAACGACGAGAATATCGAGCGTATTAATTGAAAAAAAGAAAAAAATGTATTATTGATGGCCTGTGGTACGAAAATATCTTAACTATTGATAGATCGTAAATTCGAGTGGTCTGAATAATTCTATAACTTGAAATAACTTGACACGCTGATTATGATCTACAAAGTAAGCACCGGAATCGGTTATTCTTAGTTTTCAAATGTCGAGTCCGCCAGGTACCATCACCTCGACTCGAACGTAGCAGGTAAAGTATATGGTCGGGCGCGATCGCGAAATTAAAAATGAGAGAAATCGATCGACATTGCCGTAGGCATCGGCACCAGATGGATACGGCGGTATAGTTAGACGCAGGCGTCGTCGTTTCGCCCAGGGGTCTTGCAGCCTGGCAGGTTGGTTTCTAACAAGTCGCCTCGTTGGTCGTTCGCAACTGCGGCAGCAGCGGCTGGAGCAAGAGCACGGGGGCAACGTGCAGCATTGGTAACAGGGTGGTACAGCGTGGCTTGCTCTCACACTTGCAGAACCGCATTCGCCGCATAGATTAACCCGCACGCTCGCGGCTTACGGAGGTTGCAACAGATATTTACATTTTTCCGTGCTGCGAGTATAGTGACACGAGAACAGGCATAATGGGACGCTAACAATCTACGTATTCATGAAGTTGTGCGCGTGAAAATTTTTGCGAACTCCGTTGGCAAACGCGATTGTCTGCATAAGTAAAGCGCGAAGCGTACATATCCCCCTCCTATTCCCTTTTTTTTCACTCCTTCTTTCTGTACCAATCGTGCCCACATAAATATCGTGAATCGAACGACGCACGTGGGCCCATAACACGAGAGGGTAGAGAGGCCGGCGTCTTTTTTTTTGCCCGTGAAGTATGAGATCGTGAATACGCGATTCTTTTGTTACGCGTTAACGAGTCACGGACATTGCGTGCTGCGAAAAGCTCAGCTGCGCGACGCCTCGTTTCCTCCGCGTCCGGCGCCATTCTCAAGGTCAATAGTTGCCCCGGGCGGATCATACCTCGAGAACCTCAACCAGGGAGCCGCTTTAAAAGCCGGTCCCGGTAGTCCCTGAGAAGTCGACATCGACATAACTCACGACCCGCATTTGCCGGCCTCAGCTTATTTTTGATGCGGAAGCCTGTTACGGGTGGTTCGCGCGAAACGTACGCGTTTAATTACTAATTGTAAAATAATCCCGCTAGTCCGGGGGGTACCTTCCGCTCACTTACCGGCTGGGCTGCAGCGCTTGATTTCTTATAAAAAGTCATCACTCGACGTGGCGCAACTCGCAATGAAAATTAATCCACTTTGGATAAATTTCCATGTGTTATTAAAACGTTACGTAAGACGTGTTAATTAATAACGAGTTTGAGACGGTGGGAAATAGCGTCACCTATGAAATGATTGATACGTCGGGGAGATGGTTATCCCGACAAGGAATAATTAGTATGTAAAGCACCATAGCCACGGAAGCAGTGGAAGCCCCTGACGTCGACCAACCCGTTGGGCCATATCCTGTGGTATTTTCCCTGCTCGCCAAGATATTACCTATTCCAGTTCTTCCCTCTTATATACTCCTGACTCCTTGCTCTAGGCACGTCAAGCCTACGAGCGCGTCACCTGTGCTGCGAGCTCTTGTCGTGGGGATTCTGTCGAAAAAAAGAGCTCAATTATAGGAATGAGGGGTAGCTTAGGGATAACTACAAACGACCTCATTCCTAAAATTTCTATTCCATTCTCATCATACCACCGATCTTTGTTGATACGCAGGGATAAAATCAACCTCAACATGTAGATATTTCAACCGAAAACAATGAGCATATGCAAATAAGCCAAACTCGAATCTGACCAAGCCTTACATTGCGAATGAAAATGGCTTTCTCTTATTCGCTTACTTGAAGCAAATTATGCGCGAGTATTGTTGATGATAACGATCGAAAATAACTCGAAGTATATCAATTTCTCGATTAATTAATTGAGAAGAGTGTGAACGTACGAGTGTCTGCCATATTCGCGGAATATCGGTGAAAAATCGTACACGAGTTTCCCGTTATCGTTGGAACGTCGGATTTTCCGTTCTTTACCGGATTGCAACTGGGGTGAGAGACGACGTACTGGTCGTGACACCCGACTTCCCGGTGAGGCGATGGAATCACCCGGTCGAGCTACTATTTCACGCTCAGATTCATCATTATCTTGACACGGTGAGGCGCTGATATATTAAGTAATTACTTTAATTGCTGCAGGCGTTTACCTTTTTCAAGAAAAACGTCCAGGGTAATTAAGCGGCTGTCTGCGTTTTGCTTCGCGACATGCCATCAGATCATCCGAAAGCCAAAACGCCGCTTGTATTTACTTTAATTCGTGCACCGTTTTCACAAGAGTAAAATCCGATTTTGTACAGCTTAATTAAGATAATTAGCCACCATAGCAAAAGTTTTAATTACCTTCCACCGGGTCTGTGTCGACAAAGATATAATTAATAATTTCGACCGCAAACAAGAACGCACCGAATATCCGAATTACCTATGGCGCAATGCATCAACGCGCCAGCGATTTCATCTTCGCGACACGACGCTTCATTTTTTCAGCACACAACCAAGTCTCGGAACTTCAACTCAGAATTTCTAGATTCTTCTCATTTCCACCTTCTATTATTCATAATCCAGTCAAAGTGTCACTTCGTTGAACTCTTTTATGATTAATCGATGTGTGGGAGTGCATCTTAATCACGCATGAGATTGCGATGATATTATTTCTTTGTGTTTTATATTCGCGTGAGGTGAGTTTGCCTAATAAATGGATGAAAATTTTCCCAATAAATATATCATCGCATGTCCTACATATTTGTGGATTCGAAATATCTTATGAAACCTTCCGGTTCGACGTGAGTTTCGCCAGACCGAGAATTTTCTATAAGAACGGCGTTGGCTCACCTGGCCCACAATTGTCGGGTATCTCGACAAGTTGAAGCGAAGAGCCGTAATTTTTTTCTTTCACCGCTCCTCGCATAATTAGCGATGAAGCAAGAGTTGACGTAACAAATGTGACCTCGCGTGATGGACAGCGTGGTACCGTAGCTGGTCCATTTACCTGAGTTTTTCGAATAACGACTACTAAATTGTACACGTGCTGAGAGAAAATGACAAGACAGTTCGGGTTCACGTCCGTGTTATTACAACTTATTACTGCAATAACCCACTGTAATTAAAAGTGGACGCAATTATCTACCGGCATTCTTATGGCTGCGCACAGAGAAGCGAAGCTGGTATACGTCTTACGGAGTGTAGGGTTTTGGTCCCATAACGTATTATAAGCCCCACACATCGTGACGTATAGTGCGGAGATCCAGATAGTCTGGACAAATCTTCCAGCGAATTACTCATCCGTCTCAACTGACTCTCGCCAAATTAGACACGATTTGTGTTATTGATTGGTTCGAATATCCATTCGATGAGGCTTTAGTTACTAAAATCTGAATGACGTCGGCTCGTTTCTCCGTAAATGTATCGCGAAATTAGAGTTCTGTGACGTCGACTTGTCAGTAGCTCGTTCGAGACTCATTATATTACCTCCTTTTATGTTGGCTCCTCGATTCAAATGAATTGTAAATCCAATTCAATCGCGAACAATTAATTAAAGCTGAATTGAAGTTTTGCTTTTAATCTCGTTCATTCAAACGCGGAAACTCACGTCTGATGTAAAGGTATAGGTATACCTATAAGTTCAAATTATATCGGCAAAACTTGACAAACTTGAAGTGAAAAATTTTCAGTACAGGATTATGAATGGCTTTTTCTCTTTCCCGAGTTGTTTTTTTTTTTTTTTTTTTTTGTTTTCTTTGTTTTGTTCTAGCTCTGGACCGAATTACGTGCAAAAAATTTAGCGCACAGCGTGCATGCGCAAACCACAAGAGGCGAGGCGTAACCGCATACATTCGAATTACAGTTCGAACGTCTCGTCAAGCGACGTCGGAAACGCTATTGCGGTTCCGTTTTTCACACACGCTTCGTGTACGGTGTCGAAAAGGAATATTTTTTAGTACTCGGGCGGTCGATTTTTTCTCCTCCGAAGCGCGGAGCGGTTATCACTGAACAGCTTGGCGGCGTCGTAAACTACATCAGCCGAGACATGCGGAGACGTTCAGACGTCGTTTGTTGAAAATGGATGGAAGCCGCAAGGGAACAACGCGAAAGAAACAAGGGAATAACAATAAAAGAATATGAGCGAAACCGGGTTAGACCTCTTCCGGAGCTGTTGCAGCTTTGAAAAAGGGGGAGAAATTCACGGGTATCGAGGTGCACGTACGTACATTTTATGCGTGCGTCTCGTGCCGCAGAATTCAACGACGCATAAAGGCAACAACGGGGGGTACGTATTATGAGCCGTACACGTATCGAGGAGTAAAAAAAATATATTCCAAAAGAAATTTTCAGGATACACGAGTCTCTGTCTTTCCTTTCACTAGCTCTTTCCCGCATCCTCTTCCGTTTTTTCATAGCCTCGAGTGAGCGGCGTTTACACATTCAGCCGGAACAACGTCACGCATATATGTACAGTTTCAATGACAGTTAGTTCTCGGACAACCCGGTAACATTGCATCATACGGTCGTTGATGGGACAATCGATACGTCATGATCGCAGGCGTATGTGTGATGTATGTAACGTACGTACGCGGTGTGTGACTATGTTGAACGTGGTTGATGATACCCGTATCGGTGCAATGTCGATATTAGTTCGCCTCCGTATGCAAGATAAACAATAGATTCGTCGGTCCGCCTGTTGGCACTTCGGTGTTGAATTTGTAACGGAACCCGTACAATTTGAAAATCGATTTTAATGTTCACCTTTATAATTTGAGGTAATTGTATGACACCGTCTGTACTTTGGTAGCCCATAAAAAGTCTCGCGACTCATTTAGCATTACGGTCACACTTCCGGTTAACATGGCGCACGACCTTTTTCTGCGGAATAATAAATTAACGCGAGACACACCGCTTATATGAATATTCAAATTCTCGATGAATAATTTCCACTATCTCGAACAGAAATGATATTCTTACGTAACGTGGAATGATGAGATTGGAAAGTTACGATAACTGTACGGATACCCCGTGATATACAGCCGCGTAACGTAAGAATATAAATATGAATAAAGGAACTCTCGCCTTCCTAACCGGAAATCACCGCAGAATAGGAAACACTTACGAATGGCACAGATGCGTGAATCGCTTCAGTTTTCTGATGATAATTTACTATCTATTCGTGTCCATGAAGTTATCAGCAGTCAATAAAAGTTTAGCTACTCAATGAAAAGGACTATACGCGGTAATCGTGGCGACGGTAATATCCGTGGTTAGGATTACAGAATATTCATAAGAAGATACGAGCATCTGCGACGTACACTTTATTCAGTTATTCTCGTGTCTCGGATATCTTGCATTAGCGAGATGAGTTTATATCTGGGTATGAAAAAAAAAGTGAAGAAAGATGTGGCCACCCACTGTCCCGTGTTGGGTAGATTATACACCACGAGCGACCGTTCCATCTGCATCTGCCTTTTGCTATGGTTAAGTAGAATGGAATGAAACCAGCATGTGGCGGGGCGTAAGGTAATCAGGAGGTCGTATTCGTCCCCCCCAGTTAAGGTATACTGGATTAATGCGTCTTTCTATTACTGTTTAGCCGATATACCTACGTTCAGAGTTTGCCATTGCGTATGTACACCGTAGTCGGCAAACTTCGTTTGTCATTGAATTTTTCATTTTCCCATTCTCCGGATAAAATATCACCTGCACTCTGTCGGAAGCTGCAACTAGTTGCGTCGAAAAATTGGAGATGAAACTTTTAACGGGTATGATTGGAGCTGCGGAACTGGGTTGAACCGAGCGTAGCACTTTTTGAGTGGTTCATTGTTCATATGAAAGTTTTCACAATGTATCGAGCGAATTCGTATTTACTGACGGTTTGATTCGAAAATTTATGCGCTGAAAAATACGATGCTCTTCGAACGGTGCAGAGAAGGTACCGAGAACGTTCGCTCGCTGCTGTACCACAGAAAAGGATATCGATCGGACAGAAAAAGAACCGAACGAGATGAATGTGAGTCGCATTTGCGGAACGCGTTATGAAATTCTTGGAAATTTTCATCATCGCGAAGCATGGCGCGGCTTTGCCAATATTAGCACTAAATGCAGCGTGCGGGTGGGTGGTATTTTCCGAGAGAAGCATGTCCAGCGTCCGCAGCGTGATCGCAAAAAATCACATCACGTGGAGTAGACTATATGTCTGTTCACACCCAAGAGGAAAGTTGAGCGATTCTTCCATCCCTTTGTTATACATGCGGAATTGGAAACATTTGCTCTTTATATTACATCAGAGCGCGTACGAACGAAATGTTGGGGGAAGAAATCGAGAAAGGTTTGCCAAACCCACGAGTCAACCAAACTCGTTGATACTACCATCAGAAGAGATAAGGATTGGTAAACGCCTTACCAAAGTTTCATCATCTGAGGTGAATAAGTTGGCGAAAGACTGCCCGAGGCTGTGGCTTACTTCCCGTTCCTACCCTTCGTCCCACCACGATATGCCCCGCCTCGTTTTCCTCCCTTTTTCCATAACCTTTCTTTCGCCTGAGGACATTTTTTACGATGTGCCGTCTATTTTATTATTTGCGGCTTTGGCTTAACCTTTTTCGCATTACCGTGACAGAGCAGCTATCCCACACATAGAAATTGCCTGTACGCAGCGGAAAGGTGCATTTGCGACAATAACGTCCTGCAGGCTACACGAGCGGGCGCGTTCTCTCGTAGAGTATTGGTCTTGACCAGGAATTGGATTTCGCTGTGAACTATTCAGAGCACGGCGATCAGCGCAAAAAATCATTTTAGAACTAGAATACCTTGCGAGCGATAGTGGATATATATATCGATGGTAGGATTACGTATATTTCTGATCACGAAATTCGGTTAACGTGAATACGTCAACCCGTAAAAGTCAGAGGTAGCGAGATCTCGGGGTTCACGCGCTCAATGATTGCTTTCATAAATAAAGATTTACCGAACTTGGCCAGCTTTAACATAATACGTATATAGCGATGTGCCCAAGGCTCAGGAGCCCCGCGGGCATATAAATACCCAGATTTATTAAGTGGTTAGGGCTACGTTTTTTACTCTCTCAAGTGGCGTTACTTCGTGGTTGGAAGTGAATTTATTGTACCACCACTATCTCCGAACTGGGTCAAACGGGATTTGCGCTAATGGGAGAATCGCTTGAAAAATTTATTTGATGTATACCTACTTCGGAAAACGCTCATCCCCTAGCTCACGTAATAGTCCGACATTCAATATCAACGGAAAAACTCCAAACAAATGGATGGCTACCGAAATATCCGCGACTCGAAGAAATGTGACATCCGACAAATCAGTTGCGTGAATATGAGTGTGTAATAGGAGCGTACAACATCAAGTGTGTACGCGATATTTATTTTTTTTTCTTTTCATGCAATATACCAGCATGAGTTTGTGAGTAATGCTCGACCTTTGCAAAATTTATTTCACTAAATGTTGTAACGTGGTTTTTGTGCGGATTCGGCGAGTCCATCTGTCACCTAGGAATTCAACGCGTCTCAACAAAAACTGCGCAGCGCCGAATCTGGGCTTTGGGTGAAATAAATAGGAGGCCGTATAGTGAATTTATTTGAAAGCAAATGCTATCTAATCAGCTCAAGTTTGTCTTTGTGGTAACCGTTGGAACAGGAGATGACATTTACGACCATGAAATTGACGGCAGCAACACAATTCCGAATGCATTCAGCTCTGAGCGAAGACGGATTATTTTAGGAATCAAAAACACAGATTTTCAGGTGGTTTGAATAGAAATAAAAACATCAAGTGTATCGATTGCGTAACGAAAAACCATCGTGAATATTTCAGTAGAGGTAAATCCAGAGCCACAGAAATGCAGTTAAATATTTTCCGAGTCGGATATATGAAATGGAGATTGTGCATGGCTCTGAAATCTGGGGCAATGAAATTTTTCTCTCGCCCCTGCAGCGATTCAATCAGAAATCAATCTGCAGCTCGCGCTCTATTTTTCGGGCTGTGTGTATAAATATAGAACCTATATACACATAGCTACACATATGCATATGGTGTTACACGTATTGGTACGCGACTGCGATTTCGCATTGTCATCGCTGTACAGTTCACTCTATTTGAGCCAAGAAAAAAGAGTTTATATGGTATTATTTTAAAAACGAATCTACTATAATCGGCTATGCTTTTTTGTGTGCTAAGATTAATTATCACGGAGGATTGTCTTACGTTTTTCTTTTGTCTTTCAATACACCCATATATCTACGACGGTATACCCACTACGGTACAGCCATTTTTTTCCGTTTTTTCCGCTTTTTTTTTTTTCTTTTTTTTTTGTCATGGTCCGTATAATCACGTTCAGCCGCACGCGGCTCCTTGCGGTAATGCGGCAGACCTACTGCCAACGGGTGGCTGTTGTAGAAATGTAATAAATTTTGTAAATAAACCCGGGAAAAAGTACCACTTTAACGAATCCCAGTCTCCGGTTCTCGGTCGCGCTGGGGACGCGCAGCTTTTATACTAATATAAGAATCTCTACTTCAAGTTCATAAAGCTCGCGAAGCTCGTCAAGAACACGTGGTAGCCGCCGTGAAATGAAACAAGTAGAAACGGATGAGTTGTGAGGGCGCGAGCGGTGGAACGACTATGGTGCTGCTGCAAAGCTGTAGGGATAGCTGCAGCAGAAGCAACGACCCCGGAGGACAAACTTGACGGTATTTTATGTGCAGTAAACGATCGAGAAGCGAACGAGAGACACTCCGGGATCTTATAAGGCTTGACGACAGCGTAGCGACGGTATTCGCCATATTACACCTCGAGGTGTTGGTGTCACGACACTCGATGGAGTAAGCTTGCAGCGAGGTTTCGCAGCTAGTACTTCTACCGATATAAAGCTATACCTGTATCCACGAGAAGAGTTGATCGTACGAGAATAAAGCCGATGTTGTTAACATTATATTTATCGGGCGCGGGAAGAGGCGGGAATCCTGTTCGAAAGGGAAGAGTGCAAACGGTGCTTCAGGAATATGCGCGTAAGCGTAGCATCTGAAAAACGTCGTGGGATGCTCATGCGATATGGGTGAATTATTTTTAAACCCTTGGCACCGATCCTTCGGTGGTTAATATGTAAACACGCCCGCGTGACTTATAAATATACAACATTTATGACGAGAAGCGCAAGTTTTATTAGCTGTTTCGCTTAATGGGTTCTAGCTGACTTTACTATCGACGGGAGCTGCTATTGCTCGTTATAGTAAAGATGACAGGAATATTTAAACACTTTGCCGCTACCGCTGTGACGCGTTAGTACCCGGTGCTTATGTAGACTTCCCGAAAGAACTATGGCCTCTATAAAAAGCGAGGCTTTTTTCAGTTGTTTTTTTCTTTTATTTTCTCTCATCCTGCTTTATTTTCAGATTCTTTACCGAGGGTGCGACTGATTCGACGAACGGCGACACAACGCCGGTACTCGAATATACCCGTGTGAAACGATTTTCCGGATTTGCCCATCATATCGCTAAAAGTTCGAATCAATCTTCCGTGTATTGCAATTCATGCGCCAAACGATGAAGCATCGTATCAAGAACGTCGGTGTTTATTCACGCACGAGGATACAGTCCACAAAGCATTTCTGATACGAACGCCGTACACTCAAACAACATTGTCCGAGATATGCTTATAAGAGAAAAAGATATTTCTTTCTGAAAGGATTGGAATACTACGTATGTAGAAGCTATGTATCCATACGCAGAGATATGGATTCACCCTTTTCGAACGGTAAATTGCGCGGATCTCTACTCCCAGCTGCGCCACTGCCGCTGTTGCACGGTGTTACTGCACTTTCTCGCTTTGCAACGATGAATCATGTACCGTCGTTCGTTCCGAGGTCGCCACGACTTTACGGAAGTATACAATTTCATAGAAATTTCATGCCCAATGGATACTGAAAATGATATGGTGATAGGACTGTCTGCGTAGGTACCTATATAACGTCCTACCTATCAGCTCAGCTGCTGCCATAGCTTACTGAACCACGACCAATATGTCAGATAATACCAGCAATAACAATGGTAATGGCAGCTCAGAGTACTCCGAGTAGGCAGCAGCTATACATAAACCATGAGTAGGTGGAAAGGCATGTATGGGAATATCTAGGTCCGCTTGTGATAGAAGAACGTGGCGATCGCCGCGATGACAGCCTCGGTTATACGGTGTGATATAACCCGCCTTGTCACCTAATATATATTACTATCTTCGAATGCAATTTTCTCGATAGAAAAAACGGATCGTTGAAGCTCCTGAAATTCATCGACTCTGAGAAATCACATATCGTGATCTCGTCACATTCTGTAAAAGTAAAATGTTGACCAATCCGAAGGCAATATTTTGGATGGAACGTGGGTCGGCCATTTGACTTATGCGAGTTGTAAATTTTTCGTAGAGCAAATTTTTGACCGATGTCAAAGTGATCGACCTGCATAATGTTAACGCGTTCGGGTACAACTAACGCCAAGACTAGAGTTGATGAGTTCGTATACGGGCCGTAGGCGACCTGGGGAAACCCCCCCGAGAGCTGTTGGTATCTATGGATCCGTTCGTAGCATACCTTGGCGCGCAAAACCCTAATTACTCAATGATTGAGCACCTGCCTGCTGTCTTGCGCTTTGCGCGCACATTTCTCTTCCTCGAAACTAACGCTTGGCTGCGCGTAATAAACCTATATTTCACTCGTTCGTCAAATGTAACAAATTACGTTGAATACGGCTAGGAACCTCAACACCGAAATTATTTTCATTAGCTTGAATGCGATCGGTGCTATTATCAGCTGCAAGTAACGTCTAGAATTTTTGTTTTGTTTTTTGTCTAACGTTTATAACCGCTATACATTGCACATGCAATCACGGTAGCTGCTGGCGAAACACGGAATAATGAGGAGAAAAAAAGAAATATATATACAGGGTGAGTCATTCCGTACTCCGAGAAAGGGAGGAGGCTCACTCGATTATTTTGCTCAGTCAACCCACCGCTCACGAAAAAATGGAGACCACGAGAAAAATGATCTCAAAAATATAGTACACTCGATAAATGAGCCAAGTTGAGGTCAAGCACATTATCAGCCAAATGAAGATCCTCCCAATCTCGGGGTTTGGAAAAACTCACCCTGTATGTATACGGTATGAAACCACCGTTTCGCTTTAGCGAAAAGTTTATTGCAGACCGCCACACTGGTAGGTAATACGATTTGCATAGGAATAACTTTTCCGTTTTTACTGATACTACCTACTATACTTCTTACATAGTGTTAAGCGAACCACCCTCAAAGTGCGAACAACGATTTTTTCACCTATCGCGTATAATTGACAATAAACACACCGATTTTAGATTTTTTATCGAGTGATGGAACAATGCGTGTTATATTTATTTGGAAAACACTGAACGCCAACAGTTCATACATTCGCATTAAAGCGGATCGACGGATAATGAATTATGAAGAAGCGATGATTGTTTTATTGTCTCTCACAGAAATTACAAACCCCGGATTGAAAAAGATCAAATGAAAAGAAGAAGAGGAGATAAATGCGTTTGGCACCCGTATGGGTCGTGACAGACTTGCAGACCACTCGAAGTATTGATGAATAGTTTTTCTTACGAAAGCGGGAAAGATGTGAAAAGAGTTCTGTTATGTGTGCACGATGATCCACTCCACTTTTCAACAAGAGATACGCGCACCGCGCAATATGTACAGCGTCTCTGTAGAAAATGCGCGTAATTCCTATGACAGAACGACGCTATAACTAAAACAGTTTCTCTTATTCCGTGGCCCGTTATCCCGATCCACCTATTCCTCTTTCCCGCACTTTTCTCCATCTTCCTGGCTACCTCCCTGTTATTGATTTTTTTCACTCATCCGCAGCATGAGCATATTTTAATGAGGATCAAGTGCACACTCGCAGTGCATGGATATTTTTCAGCTCGAAACTGTGCCCTGCGTCGTTATTCGAACGAACTACTCAAAGTTTGTCCTTTCCGTTGCATATAAATTACCCGTATTTGTTACCGGTAAACATGAAAAAGCTTGAGCATTCCACCGGTAGACATATCGTACAACCTTATTTTCGAACGCCAGACAACGTCATTGTTTTTTTTTCTAGATTACCAGAAGGTAGGTAGGTACAGCGGTGTATGGATGGAAGATGGTAGCTCAGATTCGATATTGATAAGATTCTGGTTTGTAACGAAATAGAAAAGCTTTGCTTATATTCGGCATCCGTGCAAGGTAGGTACACGAACCTATACCGCGTAGAAGCCGTCAGTGATTTTGCAGAGGTATCGTAGCCTACGGCGCAGTGGTTTTTCCGAGCTTGGCGTACTTTTGATTTAGAGAGATTGGTATTCCCGCGACGGATCAGCCGCAGCGGCGAGGAATGATGAGACGTGTCGTCGAGACGAGACTCGCTCACCGCGGGATCTTTTCTCGCGATTGGACGAGCTACCGGGATTCGGCAAATCCCGACAACACGGCAGAGTACGGTTGAAATTGACTTCCGGTCCTCAGGGGGCCACCACGCGGGAGCGGACGCGGGCGCGGGGCATCGAGACAACGGGAGTCTAACAATCGTCGAGTATAGAATAGGATCGGATTCGAGCAGTGGAAAGGATGGCTTAGCCGGGCTGGCCCTTCTCGCGTTGGCATGCCCCTCCCGTCCATTCCTTCGGGTTGGAATTTCTCCTCATTGATATAAACGAGGGAAGTATCATTGCTCGATCTCTGTACGAAACTCATCAATAACCTACTGTGCACCGTTACCGACCAAGCGCACGACCAATAAGAACAAATGTCTTTCGGAGCACATTTGTTTATCTTAACTGGAAAACCGTTGAATTGATACCTGCCGCCGATCGGTCTGACAATGAGTTCGGATCGAGAAATAGCTGAATTTCAATACGAAAAACCCTATGGAGGTAACGATCTGCGCGCGGATACCTATGTATATAGCCACGTTACTTAGCCGGTTTCGAAAACTGGAACACTTCTTCTCCAATTCCCGCTGCTGCAGCAAGGAGCGGACATTTGAGTGAAAACTAAACTGCGCAAGAAACTTTGACAAGTTTGCCAAATACTCTATACGATGTGCTCTACTACTAGCCACGTAAAACGGTGTTCGGCGAAAGTTACCACTTAAGATTAGTGGAGATTATCGGTTTTCGATTTCGGACGAGTTTTCTATCTTTTGGCTGGAAAATATCTACCATGCCCCGATGATTTCCAAATATCGGGAGCCGCCGCTCATTGCAAATCATGCGATGGCGTTGCCACATCGAGCATCTCATTGAATTTAAGGTTTTCGAGTGTAAGAGAAACGAAAACGCCGATATCCACTGGATATTATACGATATGTCAGCGAAATGAGGACGATGATAAAGGCCCGAAGCGGAGGTCGAGTCGAGTCGTAGATGAGGGTGGACAACAAGGGAATTGTTGGTCTGCTTATCCCGGAATAAGCCAGAATAAGGTATAGACGAAGCACAGGTCGGACCAGGGATGAACTGTCCGCCCGAGTAAATCTTTGCATCATAGTAGGTACGTACCGCCGATAATACCTACTAGGTGGCCGGTATTACTCCGACGATATTAACGCTATTAATAATTCCAAGTTCGCTGTTGTGTCCGTTTAGACGTGGATTTATTGATCCGAGTTTACTGCCCTTGTACAATATCTGCCCCGTAAACGCTAAGCTGATACTATATACCGTATACAGGGTGGCTGGATTTCGACTAGAATGCAAATCGTTCCAACATTATTGATGATGTTCACGCGAATGGGTGATCTAACGGACATAGGACGCGGGGATTTCTATTAACATTGAGACCCTTCAAAATTTATACCCTCAGAGCGGCAAATGTACGTATAAAATGGACGTCGAATCGTCACACTTGTCGTTGTACTACGAAATCGCACGCAGAAAAAGGCCACCCCTGCCTAAATGGACATCAAATTTCAAATCTGCGAACTCAATGATTTCAAACATTCGAGCCATTCAACGTATCCGATTGATCTACGATTCCATTCAAAAGAGCGAACGCTCTCAGAATCCGAATCGCTCGCAGACGATATCTCAGCATACATCGCACCCCTAAGGAATCCGCTAGTTGTAGGCCAACTATAAACACAGAGTGGAGACCGAAGGTGCCGGCGGTTTCTCACGAGGTTGTTCCATGTGCGCGTACACTAGTCGCTTGTATCGATAGCAATTTTACCCTGTCATTCTATTCCGTCTACCTACCGTTCAAGCCAACTGACATACAAAGGTACTGGTGTATTCCGAGCTTTCGACGTTGCCTTGGTTTCGAAATAACAAACTGAACGAATATGGTTCGAAGTGAGCGTAATGAAATTCGCACATTAGCAGAGGGTATTCAAGGAGGATGATGAAAAAAAATTCACCAACGCTGAAATCAGCCTTTGTGACATCGTGTGATATTAAAAACTAGATAAGAAGTGAAAAACTGGAAAATGCTCATTTATTTTGTACATTAGAAGATATAGTGGTTATGTGGGTGGTGCCTGAAAGTATAAGTTTGTGTAGACAATATGCGTTACCGCTTATAACGTTTCGCCGCACCATAGAGCAGTAAACGTTGTAATCTATGTTGTATACGAGAGACTCTCCAAGTATTATGCAGAAGCACCAATAAATTTTTAAACAGCTTCACGTTTCCCGTTTGCTACCTTGGATTGCTCTTTCACACAGCGTGTCCATGTATATCCGATGAGGGTCTCGTGACTATGAGTAACCGATCGACGCGCTACAATCTCGTAGAAGATGAATCCTTTAATCATCGAACGACGCGGCGACGTCTCTCGTGATGTTATCGTTTATTACTCTCGGCTGAAGGTATGTATCGTCAGTATCACGCGCCTTTTGAACATTTTTACGGATTTTGTTAATGTAGAAGCGTAGGCGATAAGGTCTACACTTTTAATTAAAAAACTATAGGTATTATCAAGGGGTCAAGTCAAACTGAACAAATGCTATTTACAGTTATATTTGCAAGTTGGACATTGATGAAGATACAAGTTGTGATTGTGAGTATTAGCGAAAGACTAACAATAAGTTAATTCTTCCGGAGTATTCCGAAGATTTTCCCGATTGGCTGAAATTGAAAGAAGGGTTGGTATATAGGTTTTCTAGAAAAAATGATTTGCGGACGGAAATAATAGAGGGGAAAGTGTAGAAAGTCCCGTACACAGACGTAAAAAATGAGGAACTTTCCAGATTTTATGCTCGCAAAATTGGTCATCAAATGTACGAGCGATTCGATAGGTAGAAAATTTGGAAAAAAGTTCAATGGGGTTTGCCCAATTGATGGATGTTAGTAGTTGTATGTACGTTTTCTCCCATTGTCATCTCCCCGTATCGGAAACTACCTCTTCACACCGTCTTATTAATGCTCGAAAATCAACCTTGAACTTTAATAAACTCAAATTTTAGACGCGTAAGATTTAGAGTAGGAGATAATAAATTTATTCGAACTGAGGTAAAGAATGAGTTTTCATAAAAATGCTGGCAGTATTTTTCATTCGCATTTCAGTATACGTACATGGTGTAAGAGTTATGTTTATGGAGTCAAGTTCCGCATTTACCCGCCCGTTATTTAACAATTTCAGCATAAACGTAGTGGTGGTATCCATGCGTTTCTATGAACTCATAAAACCGCTGAATAGCGCCATATTGCATACTTCTGACGCTTTATTCGTAGTTGTACCTACCCCCCACGGTGACACATCGAAATCTACTTGTAAAGGTACAGCACAGGTTCCACACAGTGTAAGTGACCCAATATATTTAACATACATTAATATAAGCTGAAGACGCATGATAACGTGTAAAGGGGGCGGGGCTGGTTTTAAGTAAAACACCTCGATATCTAAAAAATTTTGCGGATGGTACAGACAAATATTCTCGAAAAAAGTTGTGGGGTTCATATAGGGAGAAACTCAGTGAAGTTGATAGTTTTGTAAAATTACCTTGTTAAGGTCGAATTGAGATCAACTCGATTCTTGCTTGGTTTTGGTTTGGCTCACAACATGCATAGGACTAGATGTAATATCAGTGCAAACGTTGCGTACCAGATCATATTAAGTTTCATTCCTAGTACGAGTATGAAACAGTTATCCTATGCACAGCAGTGCTCTCTTGCGAATGCGTGGTTCTCATTAAAACTGTATACGTGAAAATCACTCCTGTACTCCTGAGGGATTTGTCACCCGCGTATAATAACAGTTCCGGCAATCTCATCTATAAATTTATCTAAACTTTTAACTATTCTCTTCGGCTGAATAATCTAACCTTGATGGTGAAAGTTCATTCAATTAACTCGGTTCTAATAACAGTGGCAGTTTACCTAGGGCAAATGAAAACAAAAGCTCGTGCATACTTGTACGTGAGCAGAATTTTGCACAGACATTTTCAAACAAATTCAATCTGCATTACCGCATACCTATAGGTACACGTACATAATTATAAGTGGGCGACGATTCGCGTTGCTTTTGGTAAGTATCTTCCGGCGTAACACATTATATCTATGTATGTTCAACCGTACGTTCAAGTTGCCCACCAAATTTGGAAAACCCTTAGGGTCGCTACGCGCAAACTGAAGCCCTGCAGCCTCATAATGGGTGTATAACCGGTCCATCTGCAATGTAATTTACCGTCCATATCGCGGGGACCGCAAAGTTTGCGGTATATGCTCCGTATCTTTGATAACGTGCCCTCCCACGGTTACGGTGTATAAGCGTCATGCGCCGTAATATGTGTACCCCGCGGGGCAACTTCGAGTGGCAACCAAATTAGGCATACCACCTACGGTGCATATCGTATATGTTCATCCGTTTCTATCTCATATATGAGTGCTAAGTGAATACGGGAGGGGGGAGGGGTAAGATGGAAGGCAGATTACCAAGTTTTATAACCACTGATGACTTTGTTTGAGATATTTTAAACTTCGTGTTCACCAGATTTCGAACACGATTACCTGACGCTTATGGCGAAAACGACAATTTTCTTCTTTCATTTTTTGGCTCAGGTAATACAATCGTTACAAATATAACAGCGTACATAAAGTAGTATGAATGATTTTCTCGGACCCTTCATACGTTTCGAGTCGTGGACACCACATATTTTTCATCAAAAAGATGATACCGGGTTTAATATCCGTTTTCCCGAATGGTTCAGCGGCGTTATCAATGTCGAGAAAAAAAATCATTGAAACGCGAATCAAATTTGAGTTTCGTCATTATAAAAAAGAGGGTGTGGCATAGTTTGTTACCATTTTTTGTTATAAGTGTCAGAGTTTTTATTACATTCACTCTTGATTGAACATTTTTCTATAAATACATAATTGGAGTTCAAAAAGCTTCACCCGTCCCGGCAAAGGAATCGACAACAAATAAAAATAGTCAGAAGATAAAAATTTCCATAGCGATTTATGTTACAGCAAATAAGTTACGTTCACTCATCTCACCACATTTTGAACCACCAAATTCTCGATTTTCAACGAATTTCTTCTATTTCTGAAGAGTTTCAACGAATTTCGTGCCATTATTGTATATTTTTTCAAAAGTTCATCATCGAATTCCCATAGATGAATTTGTTTTATTCTCTTCTTTTTTCTTATGAACATGGTTAGCACTGATTGTGGAATCGCGTTATGAAGTCACAACTTATTTGTCAGTGACAGTACCAATACACCACCCAGCATAGCAAGTCGACCAGAGGATAGGTATAGCGCAAGTTTGCCACTGTGACGTGGCAAATATTTGGTTGGTGGTGAACTGTCCGATTCATTAGCGCTTAATTACTGAGTAAGAGAGTTTACTACAACTCTATATATCCCAAATATATATTGAAGCGTCGCTGTCAAACGAGCATGACAAGGAGACGTCATGAATGTCGCGGCAGGCCTTGCTGCCGATGCCGCCAATTAAATGTAGAGACTTTTTATGAACACGAATACCGTATACCTTACGACGGTGTAGAAATTTGATTCCAATTGGAAATATTTTTTGCTATTACTATTGGAATCAACCTACTTTGGATCAGGGAACCTACTTTAAAGTTCAATTCCCGCACCAAACGACACCGAACAATTTTCCGATCAATGTTGAAATTCAATCATGCCCTCCAAGCGTTACTTTCATCTCGAATATTTGTGGAGTTTCGGTCTCAGTTCTTTGTTTGAATGAAAACGCCATCTCTTTCTTTCTGACCAGTTCTCCGCATCGATCGATGGAAGCATGTATGTGACGGGTAAATATTTTTTTAACAGAATTACTTCGATTAAATTGCGAATTCCAAGACCCATCGCCTCTGCGAATCTCCGGACGATTACATCGAACGCTGTTCGATACGGGGGAAAAAAGTGTCACGAAGCGTCCCCGATTCAATGTACGTTACATAACTTCATGAGACAGATATAGGTAACTACGTTTCTTGGGGAATTCAATTTCTACGGAAAGCTTCGGACGTTTTATCGATAAAGCAGCTACTTAGAATTATACCAGGCACAGCCATTAGTTCTCGCTGGCTTTTTATGATTTAGTCGCTGCGGTATGCCCAGAATTTGAAAGCGAGTGTTCTATTTTAGCAAGTGCGGGCTACTTCACGGGGTTCTCGACTGTGGATGGTTTGGGTTGGTGGGTGGGCTTTGGGCTCTGGGGCAAAATTAACGTGTCCTACGGTAGCGCTGTGTGTCCGAATGTAAATCAGGCAGACGTATACGTGATGGGAATAGCCTAGTGGTATCAGCGTTGTTATTTCTTCGCCAAAATGAAATTTAATATGGATAGAATTTTTTAGGCGGCTCTGCACTTCAATCTTCTTGCTTGTCCGGGGGCGTTCGTCTGCCCTTTGGTGACTGCAGTGACAGCGATCCGCAAAGACTTCGCAGCTCTGGGGTGAAAGGCTGACCAGATATCAACTTCCCCCCCCCCCATTCCGCTCCAACTCCCTGCAGCGCTTAACGCTACACTTTTGAGAGAGAAGACGAAAGGAAATTGCGTTTGGACCAGCTTCATCCATTGTTTCGTACTGAAAATGTTTTGAACACGCTCGTTTGTTGTAACGTACCATCCTGTATACCCCGCGCTTCCTCCAGAAGTAAAACCGAGAGTAAAACAGAGTCTGTGGCCGCGCGGTGCAAGAGGGTGGCTTTATCACGAACTTTTTCGTATGTATGCGTGTTCTCTGTACCTGTACATGTTCCTCTAAACGGCATGAAAGGGGTGATCTTATGACGATACAACGCCGCGAGCACTAATTCTACAGCTATACCTACGCACGTACGTACGGTACATGTTCGGTTGGTTAATTTTGTAAAGTTTTGAATTTCAACCGTGTTGCCGACTAGAACGGTTCCAAATCATAGAAAAAATATGTTCAAAAAATATAGCGATGCCGAGTGAAAACTATCTTTTTTTTTGTCCAGTCACGACTTCAATGAGCTTGCACAAATTCTAGAACTTCTGGAATTTCAGAAAGTGGATGTCGTCAATACCTCCACTTTCACATCGATACAGTGAAATTAGCGATCCCGGGAGCTTCGATGCAATTTCAGACCACCGGTGCTTTAATCCATTAATCCGGTAATCCAGCATCACAACCCACTCGATTCTGTTCAAATAATAGCAATTCCTTCACGGCTCTAAACTTGCATCGTATTTACACTTGGATTTTCTATGTACGTTGTGCACGTTCCTGTCATTGGGCACGTATTGTAAATACAAGTGTGAGTACCTAGTAAGTTCACGTATTGTAGAGCACCAAACTGGTGATATAAAAAAAAAAACAAATATTTCCGACAACTATTGCCCCCTCGAATCTGAACTAATATGGATTGTGAGCCACATAAATTTTCGTACTCAATGAAATTTTAGATTCGAATACTCGATTCCAACGTCGTATCGTCAAGTTTGTAATGAAACTTTTCTGGCGGTCCGTAAAGCTTTTTACCTTCGTACATCCGAATTTCGGAACAGAAGACATAATGTAAATCCATGATCGGAATAGAATCAGCCCCCATGGCAATTCATGTTAACCGTGTTGGCCGCGAACAATGTTATACGGGTTATAGGGCAGAACCAAATACATTTGCGTAAGTAAATTACATGCATATGAATATTATAAAGTACCCCCTCGCGTACAGTACGTAATGACAATGCGCAACTACCTTTGCCAATGAACGTGCACAATAATACAACTGTACGAACCACATACCGTACCGTATACGATATACATATACACAAACATGAAGGTATAATAATAACGCGACACGCAGCATCGCGGAACCTAGGAAAATAAATCGCGTGATACGTGAAAATATGTAAGTTTCGCCTCATCAGAAGTGGTGTAGTTAGACACTACGCGATGAGATTCAGCTTGGCACAAAATATCGATGCGAGACGAATCTCTTGCGATCACCACCTCTGCTGTGTACTGCTGTAAATTCTCCCTAGGTATATTTCGTGCCAACCTGAAATCTCATCGCGTAGTGTCTAACTACACCACTTATGATTGAGCCAACTGTACGCGGTGCTCTGCATGTGCAGACGGTTGAGACGTTGCTCTTTTCCTTGGTTATACCGACGACTGTGAGCTGTGCCCCACATTCAAATGACTTTGAATTCCGTGACTACGTGTATACATACAATTGCCGGTGATATTTTGTTCTTGTTGTCGCCCGGCCACGTGGCTCATCTCTATTTTCAGACCGAAGAATTTTCACTTTGTGTCGGAAGAAAAAATAGTGCTATAATTTCCACTTCAAAATCAGACTCAAAGACGGCTCAAAGATTAGTTGAGCAGGAAAAGTGAGGGCATGAGAGCGACCAGGCACCGGCCGGTATACGTATACGATACACACACCTAATTTTCGTCGATTTCGAAGATGCCTTATACAAACTTCACGGCAGTTTGGTATGGCTCCCAGAAAGCACGTTGAATGCGTCACCACAATGTGCCGACGATGCGTGAGACCCCGATAAGCTTGGAGATCGTCGATTCTGTCTACGTCTAAATATTAATTCGCATGCGGTAAATGGTGGTGCGGTAACGCCTACCCATCAAACTCAAAATGTTAAACGAAGCGTTGATGAAGAGATTATTAGCGATAATAGTATCGATAAACGATTAATGACCATTTCGGAGCAATCTATCCGTGAATTGTTTGTCCTGCGAGCGACACCTAACATGCTTACTTCGTATCCCGATTAAACGAATATACGTGAAAAAAGTACATGAATTATGACCGAAAGCTTTTCGGGACATTAGGTAGTATAGATAAAGTCAATTGTATACGTATTCATGCCTATACTTTTTGAGGTATGAACTAATATTATGAATGAAGAAGAATTTGCTTAGGTATTTACAATAAATCAACGATCGCTTAACTAATCGGTTGAATTTGTTAAATCGGCCGATTCCATTTTCAAAAGACTGAGGATACCAGATTTCCTACATTGTAGTCCAGACATGCTCGCGCTGAGTGCAAAAGAAGGAACGTCAATGTGGTATTAAACAAACGAAATGTCTCGCTCGCATCCCCCAAATACTATTGGATTGGGCACTTGAGTTTCGAAGCGAACGGAGAAGAGCTGAAATTCTTCAGCACAGAAAAATGCAACGAGGTGTTCAAATGTCAATGTTACCGCTGCTACACTTTACGAAATACTGAGGGAGAGAAAGACAGCAACATCAAAGCGAGTAGAGACTTTGCCGTCGTCGTCGTCGTCATTCTACGTCTGAATTAGCACTTCCTCTGTCATGATTCTGTAACGGATTCACCGCAGAAACCATCGTTGCAGCTGTATCGTTTCAAAGAGTTCTATCCAAGTAAGTTCATTAGGTGTCCGTAGCTAGAGGGCGATAATTCAGATTCTTTTTTCTCAGACAGACGGTCGAGTTTCATTTACCGAAAATAAGCTCTCTCAGAACTTGCGGAATTCCACATACGCCGCTATAATTTTTGATCAGAACCTCATCTAACTATAAAATGATATGAATCGTATTCGGATCGATTTCCAATTAAATTTGAAAAAGGTGACTGTAAAATTTCTTTGAGTGCAGATCTCCGTTGCGGAAGTGTAGAACTTGCACTGCGATGAATAATGATACACGGGTGTCGTCGCGATCATCAGAAAGAAGTAATGGTGAAGTTTCAGCGAAACCACGCACAGCAATCCTTGAAATAAGAAACACATTTGATTAGTTTGGATAAACTCGAAACCGGGAAGGCGGTAACTTCACCAAAGTTCACATTCCCTTTTTCCCGTCACCATCCGTCGTGTTGGTCGGTGTGACATTTTATTTATACTCGCATCTGCGGTTTACGTGACCTTTTGTTTTACGAGTTGGGTATACAACTGTCGCTGGTTTGTGGTGTGTCCCGAAAGTAGAGGCACCCCTGGGATTCTCCAACGAACAGACTACTGACTACCAGCGGCGAGTTGCACTCTGTTTACCATTTACGGACACGCCGACGAACGCTGCCAGGAGTTGGTCCAGTGAATTCCGTCGATTTCAGTTCCCTCTTGGGGACCAGAAGTCGCGATCAGTGGACGACTTCGCCTCATCTCGATGGTCAGTGAATTGCCGAATAAATCACGTTCACCTTCTCACGTTCGATATTATTCATAAATCGCACCACGGATGTTCAATATGATCGAATTCCAGGGTTTGATGACGTTACGTACGTAATTCGCAGTTTTTCTGTTTTTTTTTTTTTCTTTTTTTAAACGTTTCAGGGTTATTCGACTGCTCACAAATAGATCGCCGAACAGCTAAAAAAAAGTACCAAGTAGCACCTCAATTCAAATCAAATTGCCGTCGCACAATTTTCAACAAATTGAAAAAATACGCAATGGCGAAGAGTTGGTTGAATTGAAGAAAAATTAAATTTCCTTCTAAAGGTGAGAGATCGTTTGATTCTGAATCCGGGAAATAATTAATGTGGAACCGACTTTTACCGGATACGGTGGGACTGAGGTACCGTGTTATATACGTTACCGCTAAAATTACGTAACGTAGTCATACATTAGTGGTTCAGCAAATTCGAGCACGTTACCTGGAGCGTTCCGAGATAGCGTACAATATGAACCGTAGGAACCATGTTCAAGTTACTTCGCGGAATAGAATTTTTTAACCTCAGCAATTTCAATTATTACGGTAGGTTGAACTTAATTTGATGAGGTTATTTTCATTTCATTACTTTAATCCAAGATAATGGTAGATGATTGAATTACTTCTTCCCACGTTGAAATTCCATTGGTTCGATACAATTTTCTTTACCAAAAGAAGTATGAAAAATTAATAAAAGGGAAAAAGGAGCTCATTCGAGAGCAGTTCAAATACACACGCCTGAAATTGTAATGTAAAGATAAGATAAGTAGTTTTCATCCGCAAGACGTATTCAAAGATGATGACGCTCGGTAATCAAAGTTAAACTTCCGTAGTCACACTTTTGTCCGGCTACACCTATGTGTCCCCCGATAGTTTACCCCCCAAACCATGCCCAATAATCTTTTAGTTTCGTCGAAATGTACCGTCGCGTGAAACACCGCAAACGACAGTATGCTAGACGGAAAGTTGGTTCTCTGAGCGGTTAATTAATTAAAAGTTTCTTCATTATCGCAAATGTCAAAAAATACAACGGTCCCGGTTTTGCTGTAACCGCAAGTAATTCACAAATAAAAACCAAATGAAATTCATCAATTCGTATTATTTTAATCATGAAAACTGAATCCTACAAAAAGGGGTTGCCCGACTCCGAACAAGGGATAAAGCTTTAACCTACTTCCCTAACGATCTAATTCTATTCCTTTTTTGTTACTTCATAATATTTTGCGCAATCAGTTTTCTCGTACATCCGTCACAGATATTGTGTTGGAATATGATGAACAAACTTGTGCGCTATGCAGGTGACCTCGTTCGACGAAGTTACGCTATCAGCAATGCAAGGCACCGAAAAGTCGTTCACATATTGTAGTAACCTTCTCATCATCGACTCGTTACATTAATCTATTCGAATACTCTTGAGTTTACACACAACATAATCTACGAGTAAAAATAATACTGTCCCCATCATGTATTTCTGAAAATGAAAATACTTGCTCATCATTTGAATTGCTTAGGATTTTGTTGGAAATTTCTGTTCAGTACACGCTGTCTCAAAGCTGGTCAATACGCGGACGTGGGTGCGCCGTATTCATTCGCCGCCGATGGTCTAGTGGTGATATAAATTGAGCCGTCATACCTCTCTAGAATTTACGGGATGATTTACACCTCCCTGCATTTACGTGGTAACGTACCCGTGAGTCCGATATTCCTGCATTTAAGTAGTCAGCATCACCGTGAGCCCAGACGTCGGAAGTGACGATGCTGTGGTCTGCCGAGCACAGTGCCAAGCTTCAATTTTTCATTCCGCACGCTCATTCCGAGTTCGAAACGTGAGAAACGGTTGTGTAGAAAAGGAAATTATCAGCAGTGCTATCAAACTAGTGCAGATGAGTAAGTAACAGACTGAAAAGATTATTTTAATCCGATTATGTCACATCTTCTTGAACACTTTACGGAATATTGGCCAAGAACTTTTAGCTAGACGTCCCATGAAAAGCCGAACTATCTTCAACAAAATTTCAGCTCTCTTGCGAAAATTTATAACCTACGGCAAAATTGAACCGCTATGTACGGTGAACTTTTAAGCACGAGTTGGCGCGCGTTACAGAAATCCCTTTTATTATCGATTCAATTTGGCACGTTCGTTTTTCGGTTCTGAGAAAAAACCTTGAAATATTGTCTTCCCTCCGCCGAAAGGTGAAGGAGGATAAAAACTGAAAATAAAAGCAAAAAATGAAGAAAACAAGCGAAAAAGATAAGAATAGCAGACAGATGATTTATGAAAATAAGCGCATGCGGCTATAATCAAAACCTTGCAGCTCATAAATTTCTATTCTAAGACACGTGATCAAACTGTTCATGTCAATTACATGCAATAGCGCCATGCATCAGCTCAAAAAAATTGTGACTGTGTGCCGCTCGTAGGTAGGATTGTAAAAATGGAGGCGATAAGTTTCGTAAAGTTTGTTCATTCGTTCTGAAAAGTGTATATGATACAAATTACACTTTCAAACTGGTTGGAATGGCGTGCAGGGGCATAACTGGGGTGAACCCCTTCACTTCAAGCTGCAAACTTGTTTCCGTGTGGAACACAACGCAGGTAGAACACACGAAGCCAATCGTGGAGGTATGCGTTTGCTTCAAAAATTTTTTTAACGCACACACTGTGTTACTGTCACGGCTCTTGAAAACATCTAAACTTTGAAAAACGGACGAAAAATAAAAGAGGGAGATGGCGTGAATGGAAGGAGAGTTCTGATAAATGCCCTCACGTCTTCGGAGAATATACACAACAATCAGCGGAGGGTCGACGCGCATCCATCGACGCGTACGAGGTTCTCGGTGTAGTACAACATCCAAAGATAACCCGCCATTCATGACCTCCGACCTTTTCCCGGAACTGGCACGTAATGCCTTGCACGCCGAGAAGTGAAACGCACCCTCCGTGTCAAGATCAGATCGCAGATGATTTTCTGAATAAAGTTAGATTCCCCTTGACATGGGATATAGAAATATACACGGACCCTGCGAATTTTACGGATATATGTTTATCTTTTTCTCTATAAACCCTAGGATTAAATAACCACGTAACAGGCAACCTGCAGCCCCAACCTGCACGATTTTTCTATACATTTTTTCCCCCTTTTCTCTCTCTCTCTCTCTCTCTCTCTCACACACAACTGTTGCAGCACGGGTATATTTGACGTCAAATAATAGGACCAGCCACCAGCGTCGGCAGCTGCCCGATTCGATCGCTAAGAAGGCGTACCTCGCAGTTATCAGCGGAAACTCTGGTGTTCCTTACTTAAAGCTACTACAGCACTTATACGACTAGCGCAAAACTATACGGTTCAACATCGGGTAGACCCCTTGTAGTGTGCGCGTGCAACGATCGCATTTACTTTATATGTATACCTACCTGCTTAAGCCAAGAAACTAGCCGCGTTTATACCGGCAGGAATTTTTCCATTTTAGCCCTCGAGTTCCCGAGTTATCTGTGATTATCTCTAGTTAATTTCCCATCACGCGACCGCGCCCTCGTTCCACGGATCTACACCTACTATACCCACCTATACACACACGTATACAGGACCCTGCAACTACCTATATTGTGCTAAGCCTGGTTAGGACGCCTTCGTGAGCTCTGACAGACGGCTGACTGGCCGTTCTGCTCCCGCAACACCTGTGTCCGATTTATTTGCGTGTGCTTTGCCGTGAGCACGTATGTACAGGTACCAAGGTGAAGAGACGTAAAGGTTTATGTATAAATGTATACCCGAGTGGTTCGAAAGTACGTGAGAAGCGACAGTACCATTCGATCTTCCGACCACGTGCCGCGAATCTTTTACAGCCAAATCGGAAGAGCCGGCATGTGATTTTCAAGTTTCTTCTCGTACGCATATAGGGAACGTATTTCAGATATTTCGGCATGTTTCGCACTCCCCACTGCGAAATCTGAATCTGGAAGTAAAAGATCCTTGCGCTCAAATCTGAGTGAAAACTCCGGGGCGCAAAAGGTTTTTTGGAGCGGAAACTCCAGCCAGCTCCGTGACAGGACAAATAACAAAGTTTCTTAGGGCGTACCCCACTGCAATGGCGAACGTTAGAAGAAGTTTCATCTTCTGTAGAGTCGCTGAAATTGTTGAACAATAGTTTTTTTGTTTATCCGTGACCTGGAATCTGCAGTCGCTATATTTCTTACCATTAATCTCTCAGTTTCTTGTGTTTTTTTGTTTTTTCGTTTTTTTTTCCATCTGATTTGGGAATTTACCGAAAACGCAAAGTTGTGAAATTAATTAATCAGAAATATGGAGGTAACGGCAACAATCGATATATGTAATCGAGTTTTGTATTCAGTCGTGCATTTGTGGATCGTGAAAAGGAATAACAAGAGTGAGAGTAGAACACCAGAGGTGGAAAATTGGCCGGAAAAGAGACGGATGCGGGCTGTCAGTAGAGAAGCGGAGAAGTGAAGCCATGTTCCTTGTAATTATTTTAGTTGCTCATCCATCATCGGGGGCATGATAGCCACACCGAACGTTGGAATCTCGGAATATAGCTTCGCTGAGATCTCGCTTATTGCATGGTATGGAGTAGCAATATCGCGAGCCTCGAATACTCAAGCCCTAAAACCGTCGACTAGTTGACTTCTTCGGCTCGTTAATCCCGGAATAAAGGATACTTTAATTAGCGAAACACTCGTTATATCTCTTCATATCCGCCTTGACGTGCATCTTTTTCCTTACCACCCCTTATTTTAGCCCGGCAGTCGTGAGCTTTCATTGCAAACGAAAAATCTTCTACGCTGATGTAAAATTGTTTGACGGCGATGTGAAAAGTTTATTTCTGGAATAGCAACGAATTTTTGAGCTTATGGTAAAATTGCACAGTACGGACGCAATGTTGTCATTACTCTATGCATGGGTGTACGTCCCCCAGTTGCCCATGTCCATTCTGCACATCGGTATAGAATTTTGGTGTAGTTGTAATTTTAGGCTGGAGGGGCGTGGTGATGGTGATAACGCATTCACGTTTACATGCGGGACAGATACCCCTAGATGCACCGTTTCTATTTACTCGATGCGAGCAGATCGTATGTTAACATCGCGATGATATTTATTCAGTATAACGAGCGGCACCCAATATTTTCATAACAGGAATCATATCACTGGTTCATTTGTATATCTCTACAACTCCTAAAAGGGGTAACGGGGAGTAAATAATGATATACAAACAAGATCTAATGTTCCGTACTACCGCGTTTGAATTTCTTCCCCTCGATATCCACAACCCCTGCGATCTCTCTTGATTTCCATATACACACGTACGTACATACGTTGCATCGATCCGGTTTTGCGGATAATTTTTTATACGCCGAATATCCCCGAGTTCTTGTACGCGCGCATCCATATCGTGCATATACCTATGACCCGCTCGCTAATCTGCCCAATTAGCTGAGATAACTTTCTGTTGCACTGGATTTAATCAATGCTATAGTTTGGTACGTAAACAAACTTCATACTGTACATATAGCTGTCACGTAGATGTGTTCTAATTGACTTTAATTCCGCTGTACAGTAGGTAATTGTTACGACCGTAGAATAATTTCGGTTGATCCTCGAATAAGCCTAGCGACAAGTGATACCATTTTTCTGAAATAAATTGGGTGAAAAGTGATATTAAAATTACGCGGTAATTATTTCAGCGCAACGATACAATCATGTAGCGTTGATTCGATACGTTTTGGCTTTGTTACGTACAGGAATTTTCGTTTTGTTGAAACTCGACACCTGATAATTGTGAACGCGTTCGTGAAATCCGTTTAGCGTATAACATACTTGGGCGTGGTAAAATTATACCTGGTGTTTTGAAAGCCCCGCGCTGTTCTAACCCGCTAGCATAAGTACATGTATAGGTGTTAAGTATATGTATAAGTATGTACAATTCACGCAACTATATAATACATGGAGAGTACATACATATTCGGTGCATGCATTATACGTGTAGCACTTCTGCTACGGGTTGCAGGTCGTGCCAACTCATAGGTGGGTACTATAACTCAACTTGTTTCGAAATTATAAATGTTTTCTCTCCCCACGCGACTCGAAGCTCGTTATGTTTATTGAGAAAATACAGAGCGGCACTCGCGAGGGCTCTATAAACCAAAAATATTATAATCACTACCCGGTAAGTGGATGGGCGCGATGGGGGGAGGAGGCGGAAGTTGGGCGACGAGGAATCGCGGGGAATGGGAAATGGAGAATGGAGAACGGAGAATGGGGGCGAATGGTGGATACAGGGTGGTCCCGGTCCAACCCGCTGAGACGCAGCTGCTTGTTTCGGAGCGAATCGACGCGAAACTTTGACGCTATTTAAAAGTTATGGTGCGGAGGAGAGGAGAAATAGGGAAGAACTTTATTCATATCGACTCGTTTGGACTTGCGACTGCCGTTGCGTCTCCTTCCAGGGACCTCCTGCAGGCAGTTTCTCCCGTTAAGAATCTCACGCTTTAGCTCTCCGGGTTGCATGTATTATTATAGAAATCGAGACAAACTACCGGCGGATGATCGAATAAACTGCGGAAAATGGCTCAGCTGTGCACAAGATATTTGGCAGATTCAATCGAGGAATAAATTGAAATAAATAACTTGACTGACGATAAGTCGATTCATTGCGGTTTTTACCAAGCTTATGAATGAATGGAAAACATGTGTATCCTAATTTATTTTAACGGCACCAATTTCGCACGTACATCGGCAGTTACTTCACGAATATTCGAGGCAATAGTAATAATTTAGTTTCATCTGAAATTACGTGACACCTATACTTTTGGCATTAAAAGCAAATACCGCGAATCAGATACACGAATGGGTCAACCCATCGCGGTATAGCGATCGTGTGGAAACAGATATAAATCGCCGGCGAATAATCCGTGAAGTCAAAACAATATTTTAACTACCACCAGCGTTGTAATTTGCTGCTAATTGATGGGGATTTCTAAGCGTTATGTCGTTATCACCAATGAACGTTGATTTGTGGACTTTGTGTATGCAGATCACCACAGCATGGGTTGCCTACGACCCTCAGTATTTCCTGTTGTAACCTCCTGATACCACTCCTCGTCACATCACGGACTTACATACCGCTGGTTTTCCGTGCGAATTGTTACCAGGCGCTGAGTAAACATCGCATAATGAGAATCAGTCTGCACCGACTGTGTATGCAGTACCTGAAATGCACTTACCTGTAATTATAAATATACCTCCGATATATTTAATGCCGAATGATTTATTGTATACAGTAGCGATGTTGATGATATTTTTGTAAATTTTATCCGCTTTAGGTCAAGCTAGAAACCTTATTTCTGAAACCTACACTCTTCAGAACGAGTACACATGCAAGTACGAGGGACGCACACATCATTTTATTCGTTCTAAAAAACATATCCGTGAACTCATTCCGTCGATGCAGTACATGCTTTTCGGTATGCCCCTTATTATGAATAATACTTCGAGTGATTCTACTAATTCCAAATATCTACATTCATGCCTGATTCCTGCAAACGTATAAAAATTCGCCAATCGGTGCAATCCTCCTTGTTTAGCCCCCACAGTCAACACAAACGAAGAAGAACCGTCCTACGACATCCGGGCACATTAATTAGTGGCCACCCTTTAAGCGCACGAATACTCTCTCTGTATAGTATGCACGTGGTACGTACGAGGGGGTTATAGCGGCAAGCAGATATCTTTACGAGGTGCGGAAATCATTTTACTTGTCGCATGGTCAGGCTGCGAATCGTGTGATCGGACGCTGCACACGGACTGCCGCGGAATCGCGTGACCCTACCGGACGTAGTACATACGTTGTGCCTCGATTGGGCCTAACCTTCCCCCTGATCGAGCCATTTTGGAATGGTGCAGGCAACGAGTTCTCGCACTTTTTTTGCCCCCCTGAGTAATATAGCGATTATTACGAGTTGTAACCGCACTGGCAATTTTTACCTCCGCTTCGATCATATGACAAAATGGCACTATGTGCTTGAGTTAAGAATCGATCCACTCTCGCACCGAAAAACATGGAAGTATTTACTTCTCCGCCACTCTGCCTGTGGCTGAAACAACCTAGCCAAGGTTCATTTGGCACAGCAGTACGTAGATCGCTGTAAAATTACATAAAATGGCTTTGCATCATTCGAAATTTATTTTTCATTGCGAGTACGTGATAGTTAACTCTGAACGTTGGTTTTGTATTGTCTGAGCATCTCTCTGAATTTCAACAAACTCGAGCAGTTCACAGGGTGACGAGTCCTCTATCGGTATTCCATTGATTAAATCAGTTGTGCTTTCATTTTTCTCGCTCGAGTAATCAAAAGCCTGCTTTTCGCGATGCCGATCGACTGGATTTGGGGACGTGCGGGTACGTCAAAATTAACGGAACGTACAAGCATATTAATTAATTGAACATTGAACAATGGTAATTACGAGATCAGGGTAGATTTCGTTGGAACAAAGTACCCGTGGATTAATTAATGAAACGGGTACCTTTTGTTTTCTGTCTACGAAAATACCAGACACGGATTGAGGAATTCGTTGGTTCATACAACGGGCCATGTGAATTTCCAAGAATCCGTACCGGAACCACAAAGATTCGTGTCGTCCAGCTCTTACACACGGACGAATAGCTTGGCACATTGACAGGCTCAGGATTTTACGCGCTAGTTCTGAGGGCTTCGTTCTACTTCGTGCCCTGGTGAAAAAAAAGAAGACGACGTGCAAATGCGGCTGCGGACTTTCAGCTGCTATAATTCCAGTAACTTGGTCGATCGATTTCTTCAGTCTTTATTTTCCCTCAGAAGAATTACATCATTGGCGTTGAAATTTTTTAGCCGCAAAAAAATGAATAATGAAAATCCCCTTGATCAAATTTCAATTCCTTGTTCCACTCTTGTAAAAAAAAAGAAACTACGTGTATAATAAAATTGACGACTCGATCGCGGTAATTCCTGCTCATTATTCAGGACGGAGAGCTTAAGACTTTCTTCCCCTCTTTCATAAGCTTTCTAGCTCTGAAATCATTCGAAGTTGGTGACCAACTAGCGTCCAATTTAAGTACAAATCCAAGATGCACAGCTTCAACATATTACCCTGATTCCTTGTACAGTCCTTTTCACCATTGCGAATAGATTGTACCAGTTACAAGTATAGATGGATCATACGTCATATATATGTATCTATATGTATCTTTATATATGTATAATTATGAGATATGGACACGCTGGGCGGATGCCTGCATGCATATTCGATCCATACCAGGTGACATTCTTCTACAGTTACATTAACTCGCCTCGCGAATACTCATCAAAGCTAATTTAAGTTACGCCATGCGAAATTAAATCCTCTCATTCAGTTACAGTGATAGATTCAACGTTCTACCTAAAACGTATTGTCGCTCAGTTCTAGACTGCCATAATGAAGAGCAATTGTAACGCTTATCGAATGGCGTAGTTGCTGACGAGGTGCTCGTCTGCTAATTTTACTTCACTTTCACTCAAAATTAGCCACTATCTTCACTGTAATTCTGTGAAATACGGTCCTGTGTTTATTATCACACATATGACCCCAACAGTGATGATACCAGAAAGTTTTTACGGAATCCATGTTGAATGAACGTAACTCTGAGTAATATTCATATGGCGTTACCAAATAAATCTGCACCAAGTAAAAAATTTTCAAATATGAAATTGATCCAGCTCAATAAGTGCGGGGCTACGGTGTCTAGAGCTCCGTTATGGGGAAAATCGTGAGCGTACATCTAGATGTAGTTTCTGAATTTAATCTCAATAGTTTGTCAAAAGTTAATTTCACCATTACGTTTGCTTGCTACAAGACCGTGACCTCTTTGTAAGCGTCACATTGCTACGCGTGAGAATGGTTTCAGCTGCAGCAAGTTGCAAATTGCCAGAGATAGAGAAAGATTATCTCAGGTGGCGAGACTAACGGAGAGTGCTGAGGACAAACTGGTCTAGTTGCCGCATGCGACTTTGGTATACCGCCCGAAAGGCGTGTTCACCAGGGCAAAGGAGTCGTCATTGAATCGTGAGAGTAGGATAAATATTTCACGCATTGATTGTGAGATAGATAAAGCCAACCTCCGACTGAGTCATATTTTTTATCAATTTGATCACATGCGTTACATTACTCATTTAGATGAATCAGATTAATCAATGTTTATGGTATTCGCTAAACGACTAACAATAAGCACTAATTTGGCACGCGATGTATTTCTGTTACTCTCATAGCGATCGTGCAGTATCAACATAAAGAATACTGGCCTCGCACTGATAATTGAAGTGAAAGCTCTCATTGGATGCAATTTATCGGACAATCTACGATCACAAACGGGCTGACAAATATAGAGCCCATAAGAAATAGTGGACGTTATACTCTAGCATGGTGGATGGATGTTTTTCACATATATGTTGTACACAGAACCAAGTTACTTGGATATTAGAGTGCGGAGTGGAGATTCTTGCCTAGTATAAAGTAGACATAGTACAAAACTGCGTGTGGAAAGTGAAACTAATATGCTATGCATTCCCTGACATGAAAAGTATATAGAACACACTCTAGAGCTCATCTCATCCTAGCCCGACCCAATTCGACCGCCCCAGACCGACCGCCAACCTCTCCAAGTTAGCTATGTAATACTCCACCGTGAAGAGCTCCTGACTTGCGGACTATAATAAAGTTGAGATGCACGTGGCCCAACCTAATATTAATACAGTAGAGGAGGTCATCTCAATCATACCAGGAAATCTCATTTCTATCCTGCAACTAGTTTGCCTTTGAGCTATGAACTCGTGAACGTGACCCGTTAAGTTTAGAGGGTGATCTAGTTCCACGGTTAGATAATTTCTATTACGCTGCAATATTGACATAGTATGCAGGTACAATCTGTGCCTACCTAACTTTTCCTTCGAAAACTGTTAGAAAAGTGACTTATGTCTGTGGAAACTTTGCTGATCGTGCTTCTTTCTTTTGTACAACATTATTGGACACCTTATCAGGCTCTCTTTCGTCGTTGATCATACTGTTTTTTTTTTTTGCGAGATAGCTGATATTGTAATTTGCGTTTTTTTCAACTCGTTACTATGTAGTCTTGTCGAAAACTTTTAGCTGTTAAGAACAAAGTTGAGTTTGACGGCGGAACAATCATGAAAATATATACGTTTCCTCCTCACGCACACATTTGCGAAGGTTATTCGTATAACAAGTAATTGAAAATCAATCTTTCGAAGTAACTGACGACTCGATTCCTCAACTAGATTCTGATTTCAGCGTTACGTGCCCGATCTCCTTTTTGCTTTCTGACCGATCATATTTTTCATCCAAGTTACAGTTACAAATTAACACACGCGATAAATATGATGAAGAACATCAAGTTCGCGAAGATTTCTACTTTGCAGAATGATAAGGAGATCGCCTTATGTTTGGTGTAGTTCAAGGCATGATCAAAATTATAATACCGGTTGCTTACCACTAGCTCTCAAATCGTGCATTGTACCACCGCTTAGTTCCTGAGGCTATTCGAGTTCACTCGGATTCTCCTCGACCTATCCTCTACATGTTGGAGCTTCCACGATCTACGGGAATGCTGGTTATCAGAAGACATGATCAGAAGCACAGGCAAATCACCTTGAGTTGCCCTTTGTTCGCGATTTGCCGCCTCGTATACTGACGTAGGACATTGCTTTGCTTTTCCAACAGTAAGAGTACTTAGCTATGACTACGAATGTACGTATGACCAAACGGTTGCACGGTACAAAATATAATAGAACAACATTTATTCACGCATTTTGTGGTCAGACCTTATAAGAGCAGTAACAACAGTTACCAGGAAACGCATGAAGAAATTCAACCATTCAACTGCTACGGCTGACAATCGGTTACTTGAAATGAAGTTAATGTGCTTATATCTCTTGTCATCGGAGGCGAAGTACTATACTCAGCTTTGTGTTTCGCTAGTTAAAGTGGTGTCTGTTCATTCAGTCGCAAAAATAATCGATAGATATAAAAATCAAGACAATAATTGGCCACATCAAGAGGCTTCGAAAGTAGGTGCTTATTGTATTCAAACTACGGTACTCTGGTATACTTTCACAATAATACGAGCATGAAAGATCTTATATCTTGTACCGATAACTTTACAAGAGGATTTTTTCATCCCCAGCAATCTCTTAGAACTGAGTTTTTTATTGGGCAAAGTAGAAATTAATAGCTTTTGAATTCATTTTTACTTCATAAAGTGGTCAGTCGATATTTATGTGCGGTACGGGTATTTCCATAGTTTTGTTATTACCGTCGGGAGTAGATATCTCAACGGTATTACTAATAGAGGCGAGTTTGTCATATGATTCATATCCCAATTCTCGGATGGCCATATTCCCCATATATGTATATGCGCTCAATTTGCGCATACATACATGACGTCTCCGTTGCGAAGACTAGCGGAGCTTTGAAGTACCTTCAGGCAGGATGCGCCTTTTGAGCAGGAAATTGTCGCCTAGGGCTTCGCAACGCTCGTTTCCTCTTCGTCGTTGAATACCCGATCAGTCGATGCAGCTTTTGAAAACTCTCGATCTATTATTTGCATCTGTATGGTATATATATATTTAGGAAGTACAACATCGAACGGTCCAACCGTCGTATCTCCAGTCTCCTTGCATTTCCGGTACTGTATGTCCTGATTCGCTTCCCGTCTAGCTATATCCGACCGGGTAAGCCGTTGATACCGGTAAAGGGTCAGACGAGAATGAAACCCTCTGAGACCGATAGATGAGTTTTGGGCTTTGACGAAACAAAGTAACAAAGCCTTCAAAGCCTCCAGTTTAGCGCATGGTTACCGAAATAAGGAGGGAGTAGCTGGACTGCTGTACCGTAATACCAAGTTCTCCAATATTTTCTAGACTAGATAAGCAAAGTTCAACGGTTCACGCCGCACAGAAAAACAAGACCAGGTAAATATATCAATGGAATCAGCATTTGATCGGTACTTGCAAGTTTCAAATATCTCGAATTATCCGATCTCCGAAATACAGGCTCTGAGGATATCAGTTTGAGATATTTTGTACCTGCCTCTTGCAGAGATGTGGACTAACGTTCAATTGATTATTACGAAGTGGTTTCTTTACCGGTCACGTTTCGTTGTGATCTTTTTGATATCCGGTGTATGTAGCAATGTAACGTCTATCAATATTATGAAACATCGGATATTCTAAAACTGTATCTTCGATAACGAGTTGTAGCAAGTGAAATCCCTTAATTTGGAACACGCTGGTAACGGTAATCCCAGCTGCAGGATCGGTGTATTCCCGGGATAGCTGGACGCGTATGTGCAATTGCACACTGTTTAACCGGCTGCATCCGCACACATGAACTACCCTCGCGCGGCTGAGTATCTGTGAGTGTGGGCGTGTGTGTGTGAGTGTGGGAGGGGGGGTCACCTATATGAAATTTCCGTTTCTCCAAAAGCACCCCACTGGGCGGTACCAATGACGTAAATAATCGAGAGCAGTGAACACGACCGTCCGATGCTGATGGTAGACAGTTTTCGAACGGACTGACCAGGTCGAGGCAAAGTTGGTATATCCTATGTGCACGGCGTATACCGCCTCGACATGTATCGATTGTATCGACTCTGACCGTGTCACTGTGCTCGATGCAAAGCACTCCGGACGAGCTGGAATGGGGGATGCTCTTCGCGACCAACTCACATCGTGACTCACCGACGGTCCAGTGTAGCTGCCACTCTATTATGTTATACTAAGCAAGTAGGACGTCCACATGTAGTAGCCAGAGCCCTTTTGGTACAAGGGACAGGTTTATTTCAATTTACTAGAATCAGAATTTGGCGAATTTTCGTCTTTGATCTTTCGAGTACTCAACAGAATAATCATGTTGTAGCGAGAATTATGATTTAGGGTATGAGATATTGGCGAAAAGTAGGTCGGAGGTTCGGCTCATGATGAAAGTAGGTCCACTGTCCGTATCGGCAACATATTTGTGATAATGAAGGATAAACTTTCGGTTGCTACGTCAACCCGAGTTATCTTAAAAACAGTCCAGTTCGGAACATTGAAAAAAATGTATCACTCGCTTTCGCGTATTTATTTCTTCAGCATAATTCACTGACTTTCTCTCAGAAACCTATTTTCGTTGCTTCCATCCAATGTAACAATATACAAGGCACGGTTGCTTCCTGTCCTCCCTATCTATACCATTCCTTTTGTGACCCACCATAGAATCCCTACGATCCAAGTGATTAGTTCTAAAGTTCAACCCTCGTGCCATCGCTATCGTCCTTCAATCAAACCGCTCCCCTTACCCCTTCGCTCATAGACGCTATATTCTCGAATACCGACGACTCCAAGATGCCCCTACTATCTCCATCGGGAAAGGTCGCAATACTATGTCGAAGAGCGTAACCTGATCGGGAAACAAGTTTTCAAATATTCGCAGCGAACTTTGTTTCTGGCGTTTCGATTTCAAACTCCCTAGGGTCTCCTGCTGTTCGATAAGCTGACCGATATCGAGCTTCGTTGACCGTGACTGTACAAGGTCGGCGCAACACTTTTAAAGTGGAATTGAAATTACCTTGGTCTGAATTAATCAACAATTATCCCGTAGTTCTTTTGCATTAAAACTTTCCGCGGAGAAGATTTTTTCATTCGAATGTTGAGACGTATGATTGGAAATAATAAGAGCTCATGGATCAGCAGAAGCGATGTATAAGAGAATTAGGTGGCTCTATCGCGCAAGACGTTTCGATCGATTTCTCATCTTCAGACAAGATTCATATCTCGTGGTCGAATGAACCGGATGAAATATCGTTTATTTTCCTTGCCAATGGCTTACGCCACATTTGCCTACCTTGCTAACTTTGTGTTTCTTGAAAATCTGCTGCCTCATTCTACACTTCCGTTATTATTGATATAATCAAGTTGAGAAGTTTCTCAACGAAATCTTTGCGAAGCAATATAAAACATCAGTCTTGACGATGAACAATCAATGTGCATTCGGAAAGTTATAACGATATCTCGCAACGTAAATTCAATTGGCAATGGGGAATAATATGGTATACATATTCGCTTCAAAGTGATCACTAGGCAGTAACTTATGTTATACCATAGATATCTATTTGTTTGCGGTGGAATTTCGATCTATTACCCTTGGTTTTCATTACATACCATTCCTCGTCTATGACTAGATTTACCGTATTGAAAATCGGCAACAAACTCATGTTCACGTGTCTTGATGAAGATTGAAACCGACCTCAACTCGAAAAATGAAACACGACGGCAGCGAGTCGGAAGTATAAATAAACGTCATAAACGTTTCCAATCACCTCTCCGTTTTGACCTATTTCAGTTCACAGCTTCATTGATTACTTAGTTCAAACTATAGCGCTCTAACACATTCCTTCGTATATTGAAAGAAAATGGAAGCTAAGCTTTGCCTTCAGGTCTAGCCTGGGTTTTATATCTGCCTTTACGGAGCAGCCGACCAAACAGAAGAAGATATTTAAGTCGCCTGAAGCTCATACCAATCTCACCGACTACTTCGTTCAACAAAAAGCTTTGTAATGGGAAAGTGTAAATTAAATTCTCAGTGCACTAAAAGTAAGAACTTTTCAAATGCGGTTCAGACTCCCGAGCGGAGGCTCGGCACGCATTCTACCTCGAATTATTATGGTTGAAAATAAATTCTTACAGCGTGACACCGATGAAGCTCGGTTGCAACCAGATTGCTCGTTCACCCATAGAAACTTGTACAAGTCGAAACACCGCACAAACTTGGGGTACGGGTTATACGATACAAGCTTTCAATCTCGGTATATTCCCTTTTCCGAATATCCACTTGCACTATCCATCCTGAAATTATAAGCAAGGAAACTGTTGCCGCGGTTGGAGTGGAGGATCGTTGCGCGGAGGGGCGATGTTGTTCCGAGGTAGACAGATGGAAGATGTAGGAAGAAATAAATTAAACAGGAGGGGTTGCAAATTAAGGCAGGAAGAGACAAAGGGAAGTCAAGAGTGAGTCGGAAACAAGTCACCCCGGGGAACTACGGGTCTGGGTTGCACGGGGTGCGCGACGGAAGCGGGGTGGGTGAGGGAGGCACGTTTGCGGTCTACGCTACTGAGCAATGTTTCAAGACGAGGTGTAAACCCTATACCTATACTCGATTTTCTCCTCCTACAGAGATGGTGATTCACGGCATGAGATTGTTCCGTTGCATATAAGATACATATTATGAAGATTTCCGAAATTCCTGTGCAGTAAATATTTCAAAATAATCCAGCTGATCGTGCCGGATAATTTTCATTCTCTCTCTCAATAACTTGTTCGTATTGTTGACCTGCAACGGAAAGTATAGAAATGTGGATCGAGGAATGATTCGAGGGTTGATATTGCGGTGGTAATATGTACCGATTCGAGCCGATTGAGTCGAAGATGCCTCAGGAAACCCTGCAGTAGTGGAATAATTCGCAAATTCTTGAGCCACCCCTTAGATTGAGATTCACCCTCAATAAAAGGACGGTGTTTTCTTCTCCGCGAGGCAATGCATCACTGCACACCACATCGAGAGACGTACGAGGTGAAGCAAACAAAATAAATTATACCGACTGAGTGAGTGTATGTACATATGTATATGCGTGTGTGTAGTAGGTTTATCTCTTTATATACCGGTACATATACAAAACAAGCAAATTCAGGACACGCAGTCTGAGAACGTGATAGTATGAAGAAAGCCCCGTCGGCGTCTTAACTTAATTTATACGTAGAAGAATTCGCAGAACATTTCGTTAGCTTTTCCCGACTGAGTAGATGATTAATTTAGAACTAAACGTAACACACATCTCCAAAGAAGACAGACGCGTGCTGATAAAATGTAACATTATTCAACACCTTGGCGGAAAGTTCATCTGGTCACCAAAGCAACTGAAATAAACTGGAAGTGGATGAATCAGACGACACCGGTGAAATTCGTTCCCGTGTTACCATCCACAATGATGTTATGTAATTTCACGTAATAAATCACCTGTTCTTTTCTCGATCATTGAAATAACGTGAACCGGTTCATTCGTGCACTGACTTTGAACTCAGGGCTGAAGTGGACAGGTTTAAGCGATTACAAAATTGCGTAATTTCCACTTTGAATCTTGGGGCGAGGAAACAGGGCGGTGACCTCGTTTCACACGAACGGTTTTATTATTTTAATGATAATGAACACTTGTAATTCCAGTTCCCGTATTTGCCGAGATCTCAACCGTGAAACGCACGTAGACAAACGAGGCAGACGAGAATATCGGCAGCCTTACCGTGTTTCTGCTCTTGCTGCTTTCAACCACGATTATTTTTGGATTTGAACGTAGTGCGAGCATTCCGCATAGGGTGAGATTTACATTTCGCATACAAGTTTAACATTCCTGGGAATTTGGATTTACTTGTGCGGTTGGTACAGCCATAGATATGTTATCCATGGTATAACCAACAATAAACCGAAGTCGTGCGCTGCAGCTTTAGAACAATGTGATTCACAGCCAGGTCGGTTTCGTCCAAAAATAGAAGAAATTAAAATATGATCAAATTTGAACGAGCCTGGATTCCTGATCCTACGGTAACAAATTGATACGAGTCTAAGCCAACTGGGTCCTTTACTATACAATAAAATTGAAGTTTGTATGCTTTACAAACTCGTATACACCATTTAACCAAAGGTATTCCAACCAGTAATAATCGAAACTATGGTTTTCACCCTCATTTCCCTCTTTTTAATCTTGGACGATTTACTCGAGGTTTTCGTTCCATAACGCCGCGGATCTTTTGTCTTCAACTTTTGCTCGATGTTCGCCATTTTCGTCCTCTTTCATCATTCTTTCCCCCCTATACATATACCGACCAGCATTCCGGTCTTTCACCAGGAATCCTTAGATCCTTGAACCACGACCGAAGTTTTCTCACTTTTTTCTTTGAACCACGGCGACTTTCTGCCCAATGGTAACTTTATTAATTCTGCTTCAACCCGGTCGACCGTCATCCGTTTCGTCCTTCCTCTACTCCTACTTGTCTACTCGTTTGCTTCATTCTTCACTTCCCCTCTCTTCATTCCTTGTCCGTTAACTTTATTAACGTTTTTTATTTGCCTCTCAAAAATACAATTTAATTATTTTTCCCACTTCCTCACCTCAATTTAACCGCGAACCGCAAGTCGGCTTCCACCTCTTCTACACGTTCTTTTTAAGCTCTAATGAAACGAGTCAGCCGAGTTAAGCTTCGCTGTTAAGAAAAAGAAAGAAGGAAAAAAACTAAGGTGAATTTACTTCTAGCAAGTCACTCTGCAGATTTTGTACGTACATAGCTATAGGTACGAGTTGAACAAAAGAGCACTAAATAAATATCGACGTGTTAACTTCATAACACTGTGGAGCGTGATAAGCAAACAGTACAGTATCGTATCGTCACACCATGCCTCACCCAACCATAAAGTTACAATTTATGGATAATGAAGTGAAATTTGGAAGCAGAAGAAATCATAATTGTCAAGTTCTTCCGGAATTCAATACGCCTCTCAGCGACAACATTCACTTACACAAGGTTTCTATGTATAGCATTCAACATTTCATCGGAATTCGTGGCTGCATTTTTTTGCAGTAGACACACGAGCAATATGTAGAAGTTCGCACGCATATGTATGGAGATCACATACAACGTTGACATTCAAACCTACGGCGGCAGAATATTTGCGACCGTATCTTGTAGCATTCGATCCAATATGCTTCCGATCGCCATGCTTATTTGTCGCTCGTTTTGATTTAATGAGGATGAGGGCCCTTCGAGGTGAGAAATGAGCGTAAAGCCCAACGAATCAACACAGCAGCGTTAGGATTCGGTAGAGATTTTTTTAATTTTTTTAACTGGACGCACCACTTTTTGCCTTTATTGATTCAAGATGTGAACGCAACCCTGCACGCTCTGATCTAGTTGCGGAAGAGACGTTCCATTCATCTGGAGCAATCGAAAACGAGAGAAGATTTGTTGATCCTTCACACCGCGATCAAAGCTTTTTCGATCGTTCTCCACTACTCCGAACCCAACGGTGATAGGGAACGTCGCCTGGTACAGGGAGGTCATTTCCGTTCGTCCATCCATCTATCTATCTATCTATCTATCCGCCCGTTCATCAGTTCTTTCAATCGACATAGGTGGCTACAAGATATAGCAATTTTTTCCCTCCATCATCACCACCGTATAGCAGATCATTTTTTATCCGAATCAAGCTCTGCTATTCGACAGGGTCTTGCTCAGCTAGATTTTGTAGCCCCATAAAATTATTCTCACAAAACTCCGAAGGCTCGCCATGAATGCCGAATGAAAATAAGCGGTTATTTTCGAAAATACATCCAGTGAATCTCAATTGTGTGAAACTTTTGAGTCCGACTCACGACATACGTTGCTACAAATGTTGAAAATATTGGAGGTCTGGTAATTGAATGAAGATTTCACAAGTCTATAAATTCAACCTGCAGTGGTAATCAGTCGACTAATTGTAAGTCGGTTCATATCCTTTTGATGAGATGCTGCGCTGTCCCTGCGTTTAGCCCACTTTAGGGAGTTATTAAAATTCATATCCGCAAATGAAATAAAAGTTGGCCCAGGACGCCAGTTAACCAAGAGTTGGGCTCTACGTATACACGTACCGATATACCTATATATACACACATACATGGAACTCAGTTCGGTTGAAGTATACGTGCACCCTATAGGATTCTGACCGAGATAATATGGCGGAGGACGCAACGCCGGCGTCAAACGGTTTGCGTAAGCTTTTACCTTCGGCCGTCTCACCGATTTATTTCCACCTTTCCTCCCCGGACGCGTCTCAATTTGTACAGATTATTACCTCCCAGTCGCAACGGGCGAGAGCTAACGGAACTGCACCCCTAGCAACCTACCAACTTTACCACGCCGAGCCCTTAATCAACCCAATATATTATTCGCCCGCTTAACGACTATGAGTAAAAGCTTTTTTTTCTCCAACCCTCCCCGTTTTCGTCGAAGATTTAGAAAAGAACAGTCGCTCGATTCTCTCTGCTCCGCTGCCCAATTTTGTTTTTCACTTCAACCGTTACAATGCGTGAAATTAAAATCTGAGCCAATTCCACTTAATACCAAGGGCCTTGGGCTGTAAGTCCTACACGATTAATTCGATTTTGCAATTCTCTGCTGAGGGAATAATTTTTTTTCCTCCCTTCACGCAGTTTTTTATTTTTTCATCCTAGTCCCTTCATTTTTTATTTTATAATTTTGCAATTGGGTTTATATCCACAGGGCGAGATACTTGATGCATAAGAAAATGATATCTACCGGAGAAAAATGTTGAAATGGCGAAACGTACTGGTATCTTAAATACCGGCATGGATCGACGGCTACGTTCTTATGAACTAGTATTTGCTCCCCCGGAACGCTATTATCTCTGAGGCAATGGATCGCAGAGATTAGCTTTCTTAAGCGTGACTTTAGAAAATCACGTGTAACCAGGACGTGTATCAGCGAAAACTATTTCGGTTCACCCGTGGTCATCGTCTTCGAATCTACTTTTTTGTTCGCATGAACACTGGAGCATCACGTTAATCGTGCGTCATGGGTAAAAGCTCTCTATATTCCTATCGATTTGAAATCATGGAGGATATAGCGAGTATACGTATATTTGATGACCACTAACCAGTTAGAACTGCGACCGAAATGGGATAACAAACGCACCGCGCTTCTCTACCATCAGATAATTGCAATTTTCACGGATGGAGGCAGAAGGCATGCAGATAACCCTTGCCACCAGGAGCAGCAATCTTCTGCCCACTGTCCATAATCCATTGAAACACGCTTCACAGAGGGAGCGCCGACTGATAACGCGTTAATTCTTTAATCCGGTTGCATTATCTTGGTTCGCGATGCGGTCTGATTAGCCCATAGCTATCTAGATCCTCTCTTTTGATTTCCGATATCATCGGAGTGAGCGCAATAGCAACTGGCGGATAATACTGGATACGATTTAATGGTAGCTCTAGTTTAGTTTGGAAGTTGGGGGTTATCGTAGAGGGCGCATATCGTCGAGGTGCAGGGGAAACGGAGGCATCGAAGGGGGTTGCATGTGTGCGTAGGAGGGTGAAACGGCGAACGTTCAGTTGGGTACGTGGGTTGGCAAGCCTAGTTTATAGCTAGCGGCTCCGAATCCTGCAGCAACGTAGGTATACCGTAGGAACGCAGCGTGCTCCAACAAACCCCCATAAATTCATTAATCGCCGTGAGGGAGAGGGCGGAATAGGGTTGTGAGATTTAAGCAAATTGCGATTACTCTGTTAGCTAAATAAGATTATTAACCAACCGGTCTTATTTATGCCTCCGACGGACCCGTTATTTAGACAGCCAGGCCCACGATTCCGCGCCCTTACTCGCTGGCGAACAGACCCAAAGTTAGGAGGGCACCCGGGCGAGGCGACCTAATAATTACCAGCTTCTGTTTGTATATCTCTTACACGAAAAAATATGAGTTTTAATAAACTTGTGAATAACTGGGGGAATGGGTAGGGGGGATCGCGGGTGAATTAAAACCTAATTTTCGAACCTCGTACGCGTGCTGCAGGCAGAGGTCGCAATTTTCAATTTTCAATTTTCAATTTCAACTCACCGTCCCCGTGACTGAACCTAACGCAGTACAAACAGCCGGCGCACCATTCGTTCCCATTAACCGTTCGGTATAAATTATTCTTATTTTTATTACAATCACCGACTCACTCCCCCTATTCGATGCTTTTACTTTCAACCAAATATTGCCGTGGTCCGTAGCCGGGCGAAATTAATACCATATCAAGCGCGATGTATACTCCCGCTCGGCGTAGTCAGATAATCGGTGAAACAACTGAGATAGTTCATTTATTTATGCGCAAAAATTTCATTTCGCCGAAATCCCCGATATTTTTAGGAAAAAAAATTATTTGTTTCCTTGTTTCTGAATCTACGTATGGAGTAAAACCATAATGATTTTTTTGACCAGCATGGCCCTAACCGTTCAAATCGGAGAAGCTATCGCCGGATTTCGCGGCATCACCTATATCGCTAAATCATTCAATTTAGAGCATCCGATCCTCCACTGATCTATAAAAAAGAGTTTGTAGTACATATACTATAAATGACAAAGTCGTGAATCAATTATTGAAAGAATTATTTGGACAAGTGCGAATTTTTTTCATCTCAATTGTTAACAGCAAGTTAATTAATAAAGATACAGCGATGCAAAAAATCTGAAAATTTGCGGAATGATGAGGTGAACAACTTTTGTAAGAACTTTTTTCACAAAGTATTTAAAGGAAAAAACTTCATTTGAAAATACGTGGTTTTTAAATTTTGACGAATGTTAAAAAATCAATCCGTCTTTTTTCAACTAGGCAAACTTTAGGATAACATGGTGGAGGTCTAATCTACTCACAAAAAAATTGGCAATCCTCTACGCGACCTCTTTGGGTCCCGATCGATTTTATGTCTAATTCAACTCGTATGCGTCTAACATGCCAGTTCATAAGTTTAGGAGAAAATTCAAAATTCAAACCTCTTTTTAGAATATGCTCATCTTGTAGTCGTCAACACTTGCGCCAAAGAAGGTACTATTCCTCGTCAGAAAATGAACCGTACCCTTTTATTTCATGTGGCAAGATAGTCACGAGTTTTTCTCTTAGTTCCTTTATTTCATTTTATTTCATTTGAATTTTTCTTCCTATCTTATCACGGACCTAGTTATAAAGCACACGAATTAAAACTTTGCCATTCTGACTGCTTGCGAACAATTATGTGGTTAAGTAAATTCTATCTGCCGTAGCATAAATCGTACACGTAACGCAGATATACGCGAGTTATAATATCTGTTCTACTAAGATTCAGTAAACTCTGCAGTTTCCATCCAACTCGGCCATTATATGTATATGACGCACACACTCATACATAGCCAACATAGCCAACCATCGTTATCGCGCAGTGAAATATAATTCGTTTCAACCGTTTTGCTGGCGCTCTGATGACGTGAAACTTTTTGTTAAACCTGCAACGTCACAGACAGATTTTTAGTTTTCTTGTGCTTATTATACTTTCTTAGCGAATCTTTTTCATACTTCTTGTGACACTGATTTTGTGTCAACCTTAATTCTGAATCGCATTTTAAAAGACTAAACCAATGTCATTTCCATAAATTCCAGATACAAGTTGTAAACTCCCAATTGAACCTTACATAGATGTTGCGTTCAAATATTTCTACTGTACCGATGCAACCAACTAGAAAAGGTTCGAGACAATTATTATTTTCATGGACACGTTCGGTAGCGATAAAATGAACGAACATTCATACCAACGACTTTTCTTGCTTCAAGAGAATTCTGGACGTATTTCTGAACGTCGCTCAAAAAGTCTGCAGACGCAATAACAATAAGTACTTATCATAGCGGTGTGCCACGCACGATGTATGGTTATATACCTACATAATTCTGTATTATTGCGTATGTTTATGTATTCAGGTAGGTATAATATCATATTCCGAGATATAGCGGAGGAATGACGTGGATGAAACGGGAGAAAGAGATCTGAAAATTGCGCAGGTGTTGGCCAGGAGCAAACAGAATCCTGAAAGAGATGCCTTTTGCCTCCTGGACGTTCGAGATAAAGCGAGTGTCTCTTGTTTTTTTTTTTCCTATCGATATTTATTTTTCTGACAGTCGTCTCGTAAAGGCAAACGATCGTTGAAATGTACGCGAAACGGTTATTTTCATCTTGGGAATCGAGCGGTTCATATCATTTCAATAGCTGTAGGAGAGCCCTTTGCGTTGTCATGCGCCGTTTTGTTAAAGGGGAAAGGTTGATAATGAAATTCAATAGCTGTTCCGCAGATACCGAGCGACACTGCGGCATGCGGAGACGAATTCAGCTGATTGTGAGTTTCGGGATTTGGGTTAAGTTGACTGAATTTCCACTAGAGTATAAGCTTGATTTATTTTTATATAAACCGGAAATCCGTGATATGATTTGAACCCATTTTCGTTCAAATTAGCTCGTGACTCGGTTTTGTCGGCGGGCATTATACGTATGTACTTCCGTGTGAAGACAATGAAACACGTCATTTTCTGAAATGCGGAGAATTCATAGAGCGACAATATCCCGCACCAATTGCGCTACCGCATGTCCTCGTGTTCCAACGTTTTGCACACCAAGCATATTTCTCCACGTTTATAATTGATATTGCGGTATTTTTAAAAATGCAATATTCGCCGCATTTTCATAACTCGGTATTACTTCCTCGGGGGTATTAGAGCATTAAAACTGACTAAATGCCAACTGGTACAAAACAGTAATACCCCAGAGGAAAATCATGATAATGGTGAATGTGAGCCAAATTGAATCTCTTTTGACAATTGATCATCTTTCGGGAATCGCAACGAAGAATATCAGCCCGAATTCAGGACGGCAAAATTACTGCATATCTCGTTGGTACGAGGATTAAATTAAAAACAACAACAGGATATATGCATTATGTGATGCAATCCTCTTACGGTCGTAAGACCTGGTACTCAGACTCCAGGGAGACTCTAAAGGGTGAATCCCTCGTGGCTTCGTGACCTCAGCGATCTAGTTCGAGACATATTTTATGGAAATTCAAGAAAATCTTCTAGTCAGTATACTCGCGTAACTATAGATAGTCTATTCTGCACAGTTTTTCTATGTTGCGCTGAATTCTTAGAGGCAGAAGTACCAGTAGAGGCAGACAACTGACAATGAGACAAAAAATACTAGGCACACCCGATTGATAATTACCTGTGACTACGAATGCTTACATAATTGTACGTAATAAAACGTGATTCCATGAGCGAATGTATTACGCACGTTTATAGCCTGACAACGTGAATTGACTCTGGGTGCCGGAAATGAGATAAAGTTGAGAAAGCAGCGCTCGCTGTGTTTTCGGGTCTAATTAGTATGTTCGCTTGATTTGTCACTGTGACGATGCTTGTATTACCAAAAGTCTGACTCTCGCCGCCCCTCGCTCGGTCTCAGATCCTGACCTTTTCCAATTCATATGAAGTCAAGAATATTTCGAAGCACTTCCAAGCGATACTATATATTATCTCGGAAAGAAAACGGTCTGCTCGAACGCTAGCTAACAATAAGACAAAGAGCTTTTGGGTTCCGAACTTCCACGCCTAGGACATCGATTTCTGTCTGCGGACTGAATAGTGCGCTTGAATAATTATTGTCCCTGAGGATGCTTTGCTTCGCCTCCAGACCTTCTTTTCTGCTTCCGTGCACCTTCCGCCTATAAGAAAATACCCTCACCGCCACCATTACCACCCTAGTCTCTCCTTCGATGTCTTCCTCGTCCTCGTTGTCGTTCTTCTCGTTCTCATTCCAATTCTAATTCTCGTTCTCGTTTCCAACGCCTCGTACACCGCCGCGATCCAGGTTCTCCGGTAAATGTATGCATGCACGTTTGAATCTATATTATACCGCGTATTGAACACGTACATATTTACATACAAGGTGGGTTCTTCCAAAATCCGAGATCGGGAGGAGTTTGACTCGGCCGGTATACGCTGGACCTCCTCATTTGTTGAGCATGCTATATTTTTGAGTCGACATTTTGCATTCTTACTATTTTTATTGTGCACGGCGCGTTAGCTGGGCGAAAATTCCGAACAGGGCTTCACTCGCGTCGGAGTTTGAAACGACTCACCCTATATAGGTATACGAGAAGCGAGAATATGAACCTACGTGCGAGTACAGAACGAAACAGCTAGCCCAATGGAACTGAACCAAACGAAATCCACGCTACGTACCGATCGCCCGGTTCACTTTCGATTACAGAAGTTTACAACCCATTGGATTCCAATTAGATATTGGAAATCGCTATTTATCGCCGAAGAAAAACAAAGAAAACTTCACTCCGTATGCTGTTACGGTGTTAAGACCAAAGAAGAACACCACTTTGCAGTAAAGCGTCTTTTTTTCCTTTCCCGAGGAAAAATCTAATTTAAAATGATAAAAATAAAGCAACGAATCACAGCAAAGAAATTAGCATAGTAGCCAACGATAGCAAATCAAATGGCGGATTTTGTCGCGCTAATTTTCGGAGTTTCCAAGGTAACTTAAAATATTTATTTAAGCATTGTGGCAGAAAACCGTTTACTTGTAAACTTGCATTAAGGCGAAAACATTGATTGTCTTCTATCGTTGAAAAGAAGTGCTTGGAAACCAAAATCGATGTGTTCTAATTTACGAGAGTTTTAGTAAATTTTCATGTATTTTGACATCCAAGCAATGGACGGACACATTCGATCGACGATTAATCGCATTTTTCAAGTTTTCATCTGTCGATTAGCAAACAAATAAAGCGTCGTGCAAGCACATCTTGATTTTCGAGTTTTTATCGCGTGCTTCGGGATTAGATCGAATATCAACTTTCTAGGAAAAGACGTGTAGCTGATTTTTTTAACGAGGCGGCAAGAGGTGGCGCTTCATTATCGCTGCAATAACGACCTCATCTTATTCGTTGATTTGGGCGGATCGCGGACTCAAATCGACCATGTATCTTATAAAACTCAAGCTCGTCTCTTATGAGATGTAACAAACTATGCGAATTACGTGCACCTAGATGAGATAGCTCGAGGCTCCCGCAGTTACTTGCAAGTGCACTCAAGGTAAAAGTATTCTTAAAGAGTTCACTTCTAGCGTACATACTTGGTTCAAAAGTCGTCGCGAAGGGGTCTGACATGCGGGGGCTGGCATATGAAAATATCGGGGAGCGCATTAGCTCAAGTACCTATACCGTAGCGGTATACTATAGTATCGCACTCATTAGTAGGCAAGCGCTACGCCAGTAGCCCATCTTACTTATTATTGCATGCAAATGTCTTACCCCCCTGCCTCTCTTTTACTTCGTCTGTAGCACAGCCACCGCTCGTTTCGATCTTGTTTTTTTTGTCTCCATTAAGTTTTTTTTTTTTCACCCGATTTTCAGTAGACGTTCCGCAACTACCATGAGAACGAAGAAAATGCTTGACTCGCAGACGGCAGAATTTATCCATTATGGATTATGTGGATTCAAACGTAGGAATAGTTCATTGATAACGTAAAAAACATGACTTTGATGTTGCAAGAAGTTTTCTGGTCACGGTTCTTGCCAAAAAAGGGTAGATACATTTTCTCGTATATTTGTAGTCGAACACGGTATGCATTAGGTTCAAAAAAATAAAGATAAGGTTTGCAGACGATCCCTATGTAAGGCCGAATAAAAGGATTCTAGATTTCAGTATGTGAGGCCTGATATGCAGGATCGGAGGATAACACATATAGAATTTCGTAAAAAATCAGAACAGATGTTTCAAAGAATTCCGAATAACTTACATAGGTATGTATGTTTTCCAGATGTTAATACATACAATTATAAAGTGATCAACGTGTTTGCCATGACGTGATATACATTCAATATTGGAATCACTCCGGATTATTGATGCGAACTGCGTGCTACACTATATATGAACTAGAGCATCGGAAGCAGACACTTTTTCTAACGGGTCATATTGATTGTAGGAGTTGATTAAACCAATTAGTGTGAAAGATGTTTACGAGTAATTGAGTAGAGATTGGATTCCCAACGTAGTAGGTATGGGTATAAAATTTGTTGCCAGCTATTCTTTGTTATACGTTCACCAACTTATAAAAAGTGGATATTAGATATAACTGCCTTAGTGAGCTTTTTTTATACCTGTTGCTGATTTATGACTCCGATTTCACTTTTGTTTATGATCCTGGTCACGAGAGAACTCTTAGCACGGTGTCGAATATTTGGTAAATTTGTTCATGACACGCAATATTGTGGACAGAAATTCACGATCGACCGTCGGGCCAAAAATTATGGCCTCATATTATACCGTTGCTTTTCCACGATATGGGTCCCTTTCCCATAACAAATTCTCCTGCGTTGGCAAAATCCACGTCTGCCTTTTTGACCATTTCCGAAATTTTGCCTCTACCTTATCCATGAAGGATCGGCATCCTCCTCTGCAGGTCGCACTTACCGGTTTTCTTCCCCTCAACTTTTTTTTTATGACATTGGCTGTTTTTCCACGGGTTACCGACCAGGTCGTGGATTATGGTCGACGGAGATGCAACTGGGGTGCATAAGAAAATCGTTCGGTTTTCTTTTTACACCAAGATGTCGCTCGGTACACGAATCTAAAATTTGACTTTATGGAAGGGTGTGGGATTTCTTCAACTCGTAGATGACTGACGATCAAAATCACATCGCGACATTTGTCGAGTCACAATGGCAATGTAAAAGGAAACATGGAATTCAATAGATTTTTGCGCTGAGTTGAGTGAGAAAAATAATTGGAACGATTCCGGCAATCTTTGATCATAATTCTTGCGTTTTAATCGAAGTTTTCGTAACACATTTTTGCTTTCGTCTTCCTCTGCAGGGAAGAATCAGGTGTTTCTGAAGAAAAATTAAATTTTCGTTGGTTGTTTCGATATTCCAGTGTGAACTATATGTACCCCATGGTTACACCAACACACACATGATATAATTATGCTGAATGTATATCCAGCAATTTACGTGGCAAATAAAATCTATTTAAAAAAAACTTATCTATATATTTATACATACATAACGGAATCGTAATTTTCTTCTTCTGGCCAGCATAAGTAAAATAATTGTGTACGATAATCACCACCACACTCACACATTCTTCGAACGAAGGTATACGAAAGATTGATTTTTCCCGGACACCGGCATACCTATATCGTTGAAATATGCTTGCGTCATGACTTATGACAAGGCTTTATCATTAAGGGCGGCTGGTTCGATGAGCTTGGTTAAAAAACGACAAGAAGCAATGGTGGTTCTAGGATCAGAGAGTGACAATAGGTCACTGAGAATGCAAAGGTATGTGCACCACAACCGTCAGCATATCGCGGAATCTTGGGATACCCACAGATATGATCAATTCACAGGATTGATTGTCCTCTATTCAAATCCCTTTTTTTGCCCGTCTTTTTTTTAAAAATCGTGCCGCGTAAAAGAACCTTAATCTACAAGGTGTCCAACAAGCAGACTGAACCCGCCCGATGTCGAACGTTGACCGAATTCGATATTATATGAATATCAGTGTTTTTTATCCACGGCTGACATTTGCATGATTGAAATATTTCTCGGTTTCATCGTCGTGATTAGAAAAAATTTATTTCTGATCAATCTTTTCTCCGAAACACTTCTTTGTCTCGTAATAATTTTACGACGTACGTAAAATTTTCTCGATCTGTTGATATACCTCACTGGTGCACCTCTCCTGTCATATCATACAGATAAAATGAATAAGTACTGAAATGGCGGCATCTCGTCTTAAATAATTCAGTAATATTCCGAGTTGCCTTTATTTCGTACACCCCTTATAAGTCGGTTCCAGAATCGACGCGGAGGGGGTTGACCGGTTTGACATATTTTTGGGCTTCTTTGTATTTTTGTTTGCGGCCACTCAAGCCCACTGCTCCGTTTGTGAATGGTTTGGCCCGCTTTGTTGGTCTTTTGGGCCCGAGGGAGGATTCCCACAGGACAGGCTCACCCCCCGTGTACTGTATGAAATATCCCACACCGTATACCTGAATGTACTTTCTGACCTCCCAAGATTTTTCGTCTATATGCCAGGTAAATCTCGTAGGGGCGTACAGGCGTTTTTTGTCGCAAGTCCCCGAACATGAATTTTTCTATCGAAAGGAATCTAACGTGTATACTTTCTCGTAACATTGACAGTCGGCAATTCGATTATTTTGCATAAAATATTCGTATTCGATCATTCGTCTTACAACTAACGCGAATAGGGTACAGTGTAAAAGCCGAAAATCGGATTCCCAGTTCAGTTCAGAGCCCCTCGTATATAATATAAACCCGTGTTCGCATAAAAAAAAGAGAAATTAGAGAAGAAGGAGAGCCGAACGGTATTTCCATCCGCAAGACGTATATTAAAATAAGTCGAATGTACCGTAAACGGTGAAGTAGCTTGATACAAAAAACTAGTTGAAGACATTTTTTCAACGCAACCCCGGTCGCTGGATAATCCAGCATTCGAACTTTCTACAGCCTTATTCACCGATGTATTTCTAGAATTGAACGCAGCCCAGGCCATTTATAACTCAAAACCGAGGGTATTAACGCCTATATGTCGTACACCCGGTAGCTGTCTTATGTGATGCGGCGATGCGACCCGAGGTATAAAAATTAATAAAATTTTACAACCAGGGGATGCTTCTGAGCTGAATTTTATTACTCACGGCTCCGTAAATAGGAGAAAGTATCAACGAGCTGGAGGAAAAAGTCATTTCGAGTAAATAGTTGAAGGGTGACTTCCGTAGCGAGACCGCTATATATGTGGGATTGTTGGCCGGAATAAGAAAAAATCAGGTCTCGAATTCTTGTTGGCCAAGTGAAAATTTCTGCAGTTGTAAATTTTACAGCCAAATTCTTATTGTTAGTCAGGGGTACGTGGGTGAAGTCCCGCACGTAAAAAATCGTCAGCTTTCGAAGATCTTCTCATAACTTGCGACAAAGATATAAACTTTTTTACGTACGCGAAGGTTTCGCAGGTTTTTTATTCCTTCTATAACATGATGACAAGAAAATTCTGCAGGGTTGGAAATAACAGATGCGTCAGCTGACAAATGAATAGAAATATTTTTTCTGTCAGCGCGACGAGTTTACAAATTGAATTTGATCAGTTCGTCGGTTGTCAATGAAAAATTTACAATGCACTTTCAAAATCTGTCTCAGAATTCGATTGAAACTTTTTTCAATTACACTACCAATGTCGAATCGAAAGGGGGCCTGTTGTACGGTAGAGATAACGGATTCGTTTTCTGAAATTCCTTACGCGCGTATCAGTAGATGGGAGGAAGAAGAACCGCACATGCAGATTATAGTGGTGGTTCGTGTATGATAGCAAAACAATGCACACCCTCCGGTGGTTCACCCCAGTCTAGTCCTCAGTTACACCTTCCAAGCTTCCACCAATTTATTATTCCACTGTAATTACGAGACCACAGTCAGCTCGCCGATATTTCTCCGCTGGCACCAAACAGAGTTCTACCTATCCTCCTCTGTCAGCGCCTCGCAAAACCGCCCTCGAGAATTGGATTCTGTGTGTGCGAATTAATTCCGAGATTTAAAGCCAGGAGGTGCGAATGCGGTGAAAAATAGAGGTGGAACAAAAGTCCAAAAAAAAAAAAAAAAAACAATATATGTATATATAAAATGAAATAAAAAAGATGGCAGAAGCGAGCGGTTTCAGCGATACAGTAACGCGGTCTTGTGGCTGGTGCGCTAGCCGTGCCGTAGTGCAGTGGAGCAACAGCGCTAATGAGTTTATAAGCTAGTTTACGACGGGAAAAATTTCCCACATCGCATTCAACGTGTGCCAACTTCACATACAAAATTTAACTTCAATATTTTTTGTTCTCAAAGTTATGCATAACCCACAGAGTTATCGCTTAATTGCACACATAGCGAAAAATATAAATAAATAGTAATAAATACATCCGAGAAATTATAATATCCGGAATCGCTAATGACGATGGTTTGTTTCGTTTATGTAAAAATGTTCACAAAGTAACGTGAGTTGAATATACCTATTTTCCGAAAATATGCTTTTTCAAATTTCCAGAATCCATTCTGTTCCTATGAACTTAACAAAAAAATTATGGAGCGCAAGCGTAATATAGATAGTTGGGATCGTCAACGTACGTGAGTGACGTGAGACGTACGCGGTGAAAAAAAGCAAATATACACACTGGCAATAACAAGAAAAGATGGAGACGTGAAAATTGATTGAAAAGCGAGTGACGATGCGCTTTGAGCATCGGAACGAGGGGATAGAGAAATTCCCGCAGTTTTCTTGAATTACGTAACCGCGACGTTCAATAAGCGAGTGTTACATATAGTCGGACTCGGGAAACCTTTCGCAAAAGTATCGCGCCCCGCGTAGAGCTGAATTCAGAGTCTCGGAAGAAAAAAGTGCTCTTTGATACGACGCGACTGTCTCTGCGGGTCTCGCGAGCCCCACCCCCCAAACCACCCCATACCTTGACACTACCTTCGCACCACTGCCTCGTCATCCCTTCACCGCTACTATACCCCTTATGCCACCTCAGTCAACCTTCCATACCAGCCACTTTCCATTCGCAACGCGCGTGATACGAATCCTGAAATTATTTTATTTTCAACCCCTTCGAGCGCCCTGCGCGGGACCCTCTCTACGGTACAGTGATAATTTGATCTTTACATGCTCTGAATAAATCATGCCTCCCGCAAATAAATGTTGCTATTTGGTATGCGCAAATAAATGCAGCTCTGGGTACCGGCTATACAGCAGCTTGCGCACTTGAGTACATTCTATATCTGGATTCCAACCGAACTTACCGAGCTATACGCGGGTCTGATTCGGAAAAAAAGGCCAGAAGGCTCTGCTAGTTAAGGTGAAAATCGTACCGCACAATTGGTATGTAAAACGGAATCGAAGCCACCACTTGCTGTGCCAGTTTTGGTTATACAAGCACGTGCGCTTTTGATATTCCCAGGAAGCGGGTCGTTTGCAGGTGAAAGGAGCTTTTATGAGGAAATGTTCCTGAATTTACTTGCCGAGTATACGTACGCGAGTTATGCCTGTGTATTAAAATGAATGTCAAAGAAGAGTTGGTTGGCACTAGCTCTTACCGCTGGTCGAGGCGCTAAAAATATTACGGAAATCTTCGCGACGTTAGCAAACGGAAAATTTAATGAAAGGGATTAATTCAGAGCTCATTCTGCTCTTTTTGCGCAGACTTTGCAGGCGCACCAACAGCGATTTATCGTGGAAAAGCCGTATCAAAACTTTGATATCTGTATACCGAATATAGTTGGCCATCGCGCCTCCTCATCGCGCGTTATTCTCTCAGCGTTACAGCGATGGTAACGGTAGGGAGTATAGAGGTACCGCGGTATGGTACTTTTCATCTCTAGCACCATATTCTTTCATCTCTTTGTATCCTCTATCTCCATTAAAAGTGCATTCGGATGATTTCCGTGTTGACGGAGCTCCTGAGTACACAACAATTCCGTCCGTAGGAAGGCAGCCGAATATAAATCGACCGCGAAAGATCTATATCCCGATTTTCCATCCTAAGTAAACATTCAATTAGTTACTTATTATTTGCACGTTCAACCGCACTCGATGTTACACTGTATCTGTCAGTTTACAAACCGATGGTAATTTCTTCACGCTTGTTTAAACTCGAAAAGGGATATATAGGGTGTGGGTACAAGTGTGTATATATATATATATACGCGTGCTGATTAAATTCAGCATAACTTATTCTATACATCGGCATACCCCCTGAAATAACTTGGCGTTTGGAATCGCTCGACGAGAACTCACTTCGTCGATAATTCCACTCTATTAGAAAGTTTTCTGAATTGAATAACGAGAGTGAATTCCAGATTTATTTGAATTCTCCGAACCACCGTGCTCGTGACAATTTCCTGAATAATTCAAAAACTAGAAAAGTGAATTACTACGTTAAAGGTTTAAAGAAAAAACGAGGAGATGTTACACTTTCTGATTGTTCTCATTATCCGGCCGATATTCCGATATGTCATATGTGTGGAGATCTACGGCCGACCGGATAGCCACGCGCTGTATGGATCTCATTTATCAAACAGATTCACACTTCTGGCTTCCTCCACCAACCTCGCAACAACATCCTTGACTTCCACCTCCTCCCAACCGAATCTCATCAATTAACACGCTTTCAGCTAGGATCACACCTGGATATTAATTACGAGTCGTTGGAACTGGCGCTCGTACTTCTCGCAGGCAAATTAACGATAACTCATACTCAGCTCACGTCCTATATCTCGTACGTAAGCCATTTCACCCGAATTCATTCGCGAATTTTCGTACGTCTCCTCGTTTTTCTACCTCGCCGATACTTTGGCTGCGGTAGGTAGGTGGCAACAAAAAATCGGGACCTTCCCTCCCTCATCGACCTCACAGACGTGTCCTGCCACTTCCACGAAACAGGATCATAAGACCACGCGAACATTTCTAGCAGAGGGATCGCGTGAAAGAGAAAAACTCAAAGGGAGCATCGCGTTGTACGATTCGGATTTGGCCTACCAACAGGTGTTAAATAGTGTCATTGGGCCTGAGGCGGCTCGCTTTGAGTCGAAGGGCGAGAAAAAGACCCATCGTCGCTGCAGGTCAGCCACCGGTACCGGAGCAGGGCGATTAGTTGGGACCCCCGCATGTTGTTCTAAATTGAACACGATTGTGTACTCGCTAGACGGTGGAGTAGGGAATCATGCCAATTTTGAGCAACCTTTATAATTACCCCCGAAGACCGGCGGCTATTGTAACCACGTACCATCGTGGAAGAGGCCCGCGGCATCTCCGATGACTCGTTTCGCCGCAACCGTCGGCATCTATTCAACTTCATTCATAAGATCTGCCGCAAAGAAAGTGCGTACGGTCGGATAGACACGGACTACCGGAATGGATGTTGCTCATGGACAAGACTCTAGGAGACTCGTCTATCTTTCTTCTCCGGATTCAAGTGGGTAGGCGGTATGTTGAGAGTTCAGCTGTTTTCACGTCTATTTACTACGAGGGGACGTGTGTTTTAGGCATATGCCAGATATTAATTAAGATAAAGTAAGTCTATACGATCGTACAAGTGACTTGGCTCAGGACCAGATGAACGTGGCATCGTGTCTGTTTTCCACAAAGTGCGGAGACAGGATTCGGCAGCACGAATCCGATGAAACGAAAACTGCTGGCTCCGCTATCTGCTCCGTCGAGAGAAGAAAAGTGACGGTTTTTCTATCGGCAAAAACGTAGCCCATTAAAAATACCAAAAGTAATCGTCATTCGTCTACGGTCGACTATCAGCTATCACCTCGATTATTTGCGATACGCGCGCAAACCTATATCGCATACCCTGGAGAATTGGTTAGTAAAAGGTTTTCAGCTCAGGTTGATGAATTATTCTCCAGCAGTGTCACTTCGTCGAGTTTGAACGAGACGATTTTTTGTCGCTTCGCCGAAAGGTACTCACGTTATCCATATCAAGGATATCAGGACGTGACGTCGAAGAGCCACAGGACCGTGAGCGCCGTGTGCTCCAGAACTTGATTCGAGTGCTGTTATTCGAGAAGCAAAAAATATAATTGAAACTCTTCGAAAATTACTTTTGGGTTGAGTAACCCCATTGGATATATAATAATGAGGCGGTGGATGATAACTCCGGCTATCCAATTTCCGAGACCGGTATAGTTACTTTTCCATTTCTCAGTTCTATATAAATTCACGCGATCGAACAGTCTGGTGAACATCTACAAGCTATACGGTTTTCGTGAAACTTCACGACATCTCGTTTGGCTCCAACGTCATAGTAGTTATTTCTGACGAGTACTTTTCTATCGTATATTGGAAATGGATCAACTGCATCGAAAGGTCGGTAAACTGTAAACCACTATACCCGGTTGGAGAAACTAGATGGTAGTAAGCGGGAAGCGCAATTTGCGACCTCAGTAGCTTGGCCTCGTTTACGCTATAAAATAACAACTACTATCGGCTATATTTTTCATGGTCGGTATTTTCAATCGAGAACGTCTCGCAGTCTCCGATGTATAGTACTCGAAAGATGCAATTACGCCGGCAGAGGACTACCGCCCAACACACTGAACCCATGAAATGGAACTGACAATGTACCGAGTCCTGGAATCCCCACCCTGTACGTACGTATCCTTGAATATATATATATATATAGATGTATACGTGTGCCGCATACATACATTGTTACGTATATTTACGGTGTTTAATGAGCTTTCGCAATTGCCCTCCGATTTATTCATCGGTAACCGCCACGTTGCCGGAGTTGAGAAGTTTAAATAAATAGTTTCGTATTTTATTAAGCAATTAAACAGCCCCACGTTATTAGTTCGGTCCAATACGTAGATTTCTCGGTACGAGATTGCGTGGGTACGTATACGTATACACATGTATGTTCCTTGTAAAACGGTGCACCGGTGTTGGACGAGCGGTGGATACGTGTTGTCTTGGATAAACGCATGAATATGCTCTCACGCTGTACATACATACCATTGCGGACCTACTACTATAATACCTGCGGCAGCCTCCATTACCCCGAGTTTAATTATTCTCCGCTCCATGTATCTTCGCCTTTTTACGGGGCACCGTCAAGAGCGTATTTTCTGATCAAGGAATAATTTTATACCCCACCGTAATCACACTGTAGCGTGAAAAGCACACCGATCGTGAGACCACGTGGCCACTCGATTCCGATTGTTAAACCGTTCGTGCACTTACATACATCCATACAGTCCGAGGCTTACATCAAACTTGTGTAATTGAACTAGATATGATACGTACCATGTACATATGTACGTAGGTACATTCAACTCGTGAAGCGCGCGCAGTTAAAGTTACTGAACTGATGTAAACTGTAGCGTAATAACAATAACACGGGTGACCGAAGTTCAAATTGTACGACAAATTTATTTCTATGCCTATACACCGTGGATATATTATGTACTATGACCTCCTATACGTTCGGAAATGGCGTACACGCGGAAATATAATCTTCCCTATGCCTTTACCTTTAACGTTATGGAAAGTTTTGGTGTTTGCCTTGATCTCGGGGCCTATTTTAACCGCGGAGTACCGTTGAAAGGCCCTCGACCAAACAAGGGAATCGGGGCCCGCACAGGTAGTTCACCTCGGTTGTTGTACAGGGAGGAGCACGCGAGTCGTAACGACACTTCCAGCTTTGCAAAAACGGTCACGTGTGACAAATCGCGGGCCTCGATTTCACCCCTATAGCGATGGCGGCGGATGCGTGCTGTCGAAGTCCCGGGTGGGTCTCGCGTTAGAAATTTGGTAAAAGAAAACGCGTCCCACCTTTCGCATTGGGTGACTACCATTCAAGTCGCAATTAGTTCAGGAAAGCTGCAGCTTTTGAATCTAGTGGAACCAGAACGTAGAAGGAGCAAACGTAGAGTCGGTCGGCATGAGAACTTAGTGGGCATATTTTCTACGGATGATATTTACAATCAGAGTTGGACCGGCTGGTTCGCCGCTAGGTTTTCTTCTGCCGTAGGATGGAAGCGGCGTCCGTTTCGTTTCTTATAATATACAAGAGAAAATCGGCCGGTGTAATTCTAGCGGACAACGGCAGCCGGGATCGCCTCCATCAAGCCGATTTCTATGGAGTTGAAATGACAAACAGATCCGCCGAGCAATAAGCTGACAAAATGAAGAGGCAATCAGCTGCGCGGCGGGATATATTTTGCTCGAAGCTGAATAACTCTTGCGGCGCGCGTGAGCTGCGCGACTTGACGCTGATCGACGCGGGGTATCGTGCCCTATAAGATCCACGGGTAGGTTTTTTTATTTCATTTTCTTTTTTTTTTTTCTCTTCTCGTATCTCCTTATTCCTTTCGTTATTCTTTTCGACATCTCCGCACTCCTCGTTTTCTAATTTTCATATTACCAAGCTAGTTGGGGCTGCCGTTCCCCTCCTGGTCCCTTGATCATCGAGTGTGATACAGGCCCCATAAGATCCGGGCCAGACGATATCTGGACCAAGATTTGTAGCTGGTAGTCTGCAAAGTCGGTGGTTCGTAACGGAGCATGTGTTTCTTTGACGCCGTCTGCGAGTGTCTCTCTCGACTTTGAGGCGGTGCACCCGAACCCTGAACCCCGCATGTCGAGGTCTAGATCCACCCAGATGGAGGCAATGCTGCAGTTAACGAGAAAAGTAAGGACAAAAACTCGAAACGCCAGTCGATCGGTGAGGGGTGGAGTTCGGAGCTTGGAGAAGTGGCGGTAACAGCTCGCGTTTCAAAGATGCGATTTAGTTTGTCCAATTATTTGGAAGCATTACGTTACCTCGTTAACAAAATTTAAGGGGTAAATGTGCCGTGACTGTTTCACGTAGTGTATTTTCATTCTGAATTAATAGTCTCACGTAAATTAGGATGTTGTAGTTTACAAATTGAATTTAAACCCGCAACAATTTATATTTCAAACGGGATATTCCAACCGTATCAACACTCGCTTTGCAAAGTCTCTGTAGCGACACTCGACCTTTACCTGCATCAAGGCTTTTGAAGTTCTTATTGAATGACGATGATGAATATATGAGTTCTACCAACACGCGCCAGCTGCGCGTCTACTTTGAGACAAAAACGAACTTCATCACCCGTAAGATTTGAAAAAACGATGTCTCTGGACAGCAGGTTTCGTATACAGATATCTTTGAATAGTATCTGAATTTTAAACCATCAACCGTGCACCGTGTAGGCACCACCCACGGTGCAACGTATGTTTTTCCATCGGTAACATATGCTAACGCGGAATTCAATTTCAGCCCCTGTGCTCGCGCTTTGCGCCTCTTTGTCGCCTTTTTTTAACTTCACTTCGCTGTAAAACTAGCGGACACACAAGTCTGTTCTCACCTTTTTTTCTTATCCTTTCTTTCGTACACTCTTGTCCCCTCGTTCTGTCTTTCCTTCGAGCAACCCCGTGTGTCTTTCTAAACGAATTTTCAGTCTGTGCATAATATAGATATAGTGCATACGTAAAACGAAAATAAGTTCATACTTCATTCTGAAAACCCTTGGGAGAAAAATTGAAATATATTTCGACATAGTTCCTATCTATACGTCATTCACTTTTGCGATAGCACAAATATATTAATGGTGTCAGACTCTCGAAGCTGGCAACGAAACACTAACGAGTACATGCTTGAGTTTGAACTATTACCAGTTTTCTTTGAACGTTACATGTTTTCTAGTTAATCGTGATGATGTTCGTCGTAAAGCACCGGAAACGTCGAAGCGTTTCACGTTTTATATTCCCGAGTATATTTCAGACTGTGTTCCGGTAGTTCCGATGGTCTGGGCGTATAAGTAAAGCGTTGATCTCGTTCGGTTGGCAACTGCGAAAGACTGGAAAATTATGAAAGCAAATCACTGTAAATCGTCGCTGTTGTCCACCGTGAAGTTGTCGGTGTCTCAGTCATTTTCTTCGGTCGTAACTCGGGTTACCGCCTCCACTTCTTGGCCAGCTCTGCTACGTTTTATACCGCCGCGTCTCTGCTGCTGTTGCCGCTGTAGTAGCTTTGCCGATAAATACCGCAACTCGTAGAACAACCATCCGAGGAAGGCATGGATAGCCATGGCATGTGCCTCGCAGTGCGTCGTTCTCCTTGCATTCTATTATTAATTTAACGGCTAGCGCAGGTGACACTCCGAAGTGACGTCTGCCCGAACAGATTGCGGGATACCGCGGTCACAGGCACTGGATGCAGTTCTCAACTCGTTCGTTCGAGACAAGATCATTACCGATACGACATTGCTTTGGATCTTTACCATTTTCGTGGCGTATTTGAAAAATCCTCGTCCAAATCGTATTCAATCATTTCAAGTTTTTAAATTTTCAGAACAACAGATCGCCAAACAAAAACCCTATCCTGAGTCAAAAGAATAAATAAAAGTCCCACAAAAGAAATGATCCCCTACAATGAATTATTAGGAATTCTCTCGGTTGATTATCATCTCATTCCGAATAGGGCTCTCAAGCGATACTCGAGAGTGAAACCTTCTGGAAAAAATGTCAACTCTACAATCATACCAGCTTTAGATGTCGGAGTTTATGAGTTTTCCTATAGATTGAACATTCGATACATGAAAGGTACGAAATTTATCACTACCCATAAGTACTTGACCTTTTTCGGGGGTAAAGGATGATTGAAATCGATTTCAAGAAACGCGGGGCTGAGATTCGAGGAATCGATATTTCTCTGCCGACTGAACAGGAGTAAAGAGTAGGTGAAAGAAAAAAAAAAAATGTAAAAATGATTCGTTGACATCAAAGTTAATCCAAGTCGAGCTAAAAGAACCTAAGAGGTCTTAAAATGTAGCGAAAAAGTTATCAAGATCTATTGGGTTCACAATTTGCCATACAGTTGAATGAGCACGGTAATGACCCGGAATTTAAAAGCGCGCAAGAGTTGGCGCTTCGTGTGGAAAACGGAAACTCGTTTGAGGGAAGAGCGACAAAGTACATCATTTATTCAAGTCCGTGGACAGTGGCATAATTGCAATTGTTGTATTATGCGGAGCTTTATTTTAGCCAAAGTTGGTAATTGTCGCGTACCGGAGTACTGTTTTATACTCCTGTTTCTAGTCTCTTTCCTTGATCCCCAACCACCATCTCTCAGCCGGTCCGAACTCCTTCCGATCCCGACATACGTACCACGCCACTGAAATGGAAAGGTTATACTTATAGGCCTGAACTGCCAGCTTTAAAACTTTGAAATTCTACTTTTTATGTTCCGGCTGATCAAGTTTTGATTGGCTTCAGTCAGATAGACATGCGGTAGGTCGTTTCTGGCTGACGACTAGATCAAAACTGCAGAGCGAAACTTTTCACCTCGATTCATTACCTAGAACGGATTCGAATTAACGCGAAATATGAGAAATCAGATCGGAACAGTTTTCCAATTGACACGAAATAAGTAGACGAGCGGCGCTTCGTGGATTACGAATGCCGTTATTAATTATAGGATTGTATCATCGACCACCGGACGCTAGTCTCTAAAGTAATTCAACATTCCATAGTCGAAAAAGCTACCAGCTGCGTAATTTCAATTTCCCTGAATTCAAAGGAAAATTTTCACTCATTCCACTTTACTCTTTCTGTTACCTTTGTTTTTTCATTGTTATATTTTTTTTTTTTTTTTACAAATCATATAACACCTAATGGACGCTCACATACACGATCGAGTAAATATACCTCCATGCGGATTTAATACAAGAGTTTCGATGTCTGGTACAATTATTTGAAAGAAGATATTAAAAATCCGGTTGATTCGGAAGCATTACAGGGATAAGTTATTAAAAATCAGCGGACGTACACACCAGTTTTGTGCAAGATAACTGCTCATCCTCACTAAAATCATGTAATGTTACCGCTCATGAAATATCGAATGTAATGCCCAGTTTGTCAATGCCAGCGCGGTAGCGTGCTCCAATGCCAATGAAACCACTTCACCCCGTGGTAGTCGGGAGTACACCAAATACCGAATACACCCGCCAACGCGACTGCTCAAAAGACACGCACAGGTTAGATTAGTGACGGGAACCACAAATCAAATACAAACACGCTCCTGGACCAGCCGTTCCTACGACCACGAGCCTGAAAGATATTTATCTTCCAGCATTATTAGAGGGGACATCTGTAAATTTTGCGAGGACCGATGTCCTGCGGTGTCCCGTATCTTCATCTAGGATCTACTTGTGTTTTCTAACGTCGGCAGAAGATGCAAGATGAACTCATTCGTAATGGATTCTAGGATGAATTCCTCATGCCCGTTAGATCGGTAGGAGACCGTAGCTCGTAGCAGATGGAAACTGTTGAGTTCCAGTCACATGACGTACGGGAAGAGTAAATAACTGCCATTACAGAGCTCATTGTCAGTCCGTGATCACGAGGATCGATGAATCCTTAGAAATGTCCTCGTGCAATGCCACGCTACAATTTAAAGCCCAGCTCACGCGGCAGCTTATACTCTCTGCAAAGTTTTACGGAGAAGTTTCACGTAGGCATATATATATATATATATATATATATATATATATATATATATATATATACATATATATACGTCTTTATCCGTTTATTTACTTACTGGATTAAACGTACTTTTTTTTCTACTGCAATCAATTTTTTTTTTTGGAACCAAATCACGATATCTTACGGTTGATTGATTCGGTATTAACGCTACAGATCAATCCGAGACCGCTGAGATCAAAGACCGATGTATAATGGGCGACGAGAGCTATTTTTAGATAAAACCTGTTGGAAGCGAATCACACCTACGCGTGGTAATATTTCAGCATTCGCTGCCTCTAAATATTGCGATTAAACTCGGTGCATCCTAGTTCGCGAAATTACATCAAATATGACATTTCAAGGTTGATTATGCAATGCCGTGCACTCAGCCTCTCGAGCAACTTATTTCCTGCAATTCCATCTAGCAATCTCCGTGAATCTGGAACAGATTTGCATATATTCAGTCTTATGAGATCTGTCACGGAGGAGCGAATAACCTAGAATCTAGATCGAATAGAATCTCTATAATACCTACACGTCTACGACGAGTCATCAACCGACTTGGCTAATGCTCAAATTCGTTGCATTCTGGGTGCACAGAGTGACTATAGATATAGCTTATTGTCAGACAATTTGCGCGCTACACGTGCAGCTATAGTAGTTTACCGATATCACCTTTTCGCTACATCTTGATGATTAGTTCTATAAACTGAATCTCATGGAAAATCTGAAGCGACCTTTCAATATTATCCGGAATTTATCGCTGTCTCGTGAAATTAATTTCGAGCGAACAAAATACCGAAGAAATTACTCGAAATCAGCCCTCTTGTTAGAAGTATCCCGATTGGTAATCAGCGAAGACATTCCATATGATGATAAACCCTCTGTCAACTTCGTAGGGTACGCAACCCCCGTATTCCTCTTATTACATGTTTATATATACCCCAACAAAATCGCTGGTCAATTTGTGTTTCTTCTTATGCACAGTCATATTCGGTGCCCGACTTACAGAACGAACGTGATCTTCGCCGGGAGAAAAAAAATGTATATGTATTCCTCAGGAAGAAAATGCTACTAAGGAGGACTCTTCGAGTCGTTCCTCGGCCCATTTATTATGTAATTTAGCTCCTCGCTAACATTCTTGTCCTTTTCGTAGCCCCGCTCTGAAATATGACCGACCGAATGTCTACCTGCTAACTGCGGCTATATGCCTCAGGGGTTCGGACACTCGTACGCCTCGTGTTGGCATGCCGTTGCGATGTAACCAAACCTCCGCCGAATAAAACCAAGAGAAATGAAATAAAATCTTAAGGAATTGGGTGGCAATGAGATCCTTAATGCAGGCGGACATATCATTTCCAAAATATCTTCACTCTCGTGTACAGAATCTTCTGATCTCCCCATGTACACGGAGACATTGAAAATATAAATTTCATGGTACAGTGAATGAGAAATTATTATTCAGCGTCATATTTTTCGTCCCAGTTGGATTTTTCTATCAACACGTAGCCCCGCTGATCTGAGAAAATTTGGGAAAAACAAATTTTCAAAATAACATTCTCGCGCACCGCGTGGTACATTTTTAACGTTGAAAACTTGCGTGTTCGAGGTGTTCGAATACCGTTGAAAGAAGAATCCACACACGATGGGACACCTATACTCGAAACAAAAAGAAATGCGGGGACCGAGGGCATGTCCACCTGTGCGCCAGCGATAAATACTCTTTATTAGCGGTATTTATCGGACGTTTAGTATTTCTGATACCTCCACTTCTCACTCCCACGTCCCCGTTGGAAGTCCGAGCAGCGCGGCGCGGCGCGTCCGCGCGAGCCCCGGGGGGCATCTATAAATACCAGGCATTAGTACGGCCCTGCCCGTAATATTTATCACGTTATACACACGCCGTCAAACACCATCACGACATGTTTAGGAGCTCCCGGCAGAGTTCTTGTACCCGCGACCACGTATATCATCTCCTTAGCGAAGGATGAATTCAAACGACTTCAGCGTATGCACTTATACGTATACCTCTGTGTACTTTGTAAACCTACCTATGTTTGCGTAATACCTTTTTTGCGTCGGTTATACAACAATTTTCTATTGTTCGTTTGCTTATTTTCTTTAAGAAAACCCCTAATGAACGGCGCACGCGATCTGCGTTATACGCGTATGTAGGTATACCTACATATGTAACTTATTGTATTGGTGGAGTAAAACATTTTCGATAACCGTGACTGCTGCAGCGTAAAATCGATGACTATCTTATAATACAGCTATACCGAACGGATATCACGAGAGCAGTGAAGATTTACAATCATTTCATTGGAATTGAAGTCAGGTGCAGCCTGCAAACTTAATTTATATCCGGTGTAGCGAATTATTGTTATCCACGATTATTTGTTCACTCAAATATATCCCGCATCATTTACGCGTGCACGCTCGATTTCATCGCGTTGTATGCAACTCATCTCAAGGGTTTGTACATCAATTTTCCGATCGTTATGTGCCACATGTCCATAATTTATATCATCTATTACCTCTCGCGATTAAATTGCGCCCCATAAAACCCGTAGGCGTTGATAAAAGTCAGATATACATCATACTGTAAAAATTATATTACCAATTTTCTCGCGGTTAAGCTCACTGCTATTGAAGCGCGACGACAAATTACTAGACAACCTAATTAAAAATAACAACAATGATGATGATGATGATGATGATGATAATGATAACAATGACAATAATTACGATAATAATACACAAGTTGCGAATACGGAGGGAATAGTTGAACCAGTTTTTCATTCCCGGAACGTAATCGTAGCTGTTTGCCGTACGATATAACGTTAATAGCGTGTACGCAAAGTAATAAAGTATATGTATGTCGAGTGTCTGCTGCATTGCTGGGGCCGCTTCAGTGTTAGAAAGTAATAAAATGTATGGTACGTATAGGTATAGTATACACATGTGTATCCCAGGGCCCACACATCACGGGTCGTTACGAGCAACTTGTTTTGACACTTGCAACCGCGGAGTAGTCCCACAATTTCTCCTTTCCTCCCCCGTACCTCCCTCTGCCCCCCTCAATTGAATCATTTCCACGTCTTTTCCTGCCTCCACCCCTATCAGATATTTTTTTTAATCATATATACGATATACCTACCTATGAGAGTTCTGGAAAGGCGGCTGAATCCTCCGCACCCACTTACAATACTCTTAGGGAAGAGCTGGGGACACCGCTATAGCATAGTCTTTCTTTCTCCGAATTGGATCCACTTAAATGAGTGAAACATGGCACGATACGGGCTGTCTCCGTCACGTTATATTCGAGCTCTTCCTCGCATTACATTATTATCATCGTCGTTATGCTCGTTAGTACTTCACTACTAGGCTATATACCTATACACCGAGCTATGCACCATATACATACGTATACGTGAACACTGCATTTAGATTGCGTTTTTCTGGATTTTTAGTGACATGAGAAAAAAGAAAAAAAAAAAGATGAAAGATAATATGCATTTTTATTTTACGCAGGTATAATATCGAGCGAAAAGTATGGATATGCAGCCGTTTTACCTTTATTATAATGTTCATGTGGTCGTAGCATGAGCATGGTAATTGGTCCGCAGAATTTTGCCCGAAGGCTTTCAGGGAATATGAAAGAATAGGAATGTATGTATACTACGCAGTATCTAATGCATACACATATACACATATAAATACGTATACACACAAAATACATACATCTATTTATGAATAGACAGGTATACATATTTTATGTATGTACGGTAAAATTGCGGGCGGTGATCTATTTGCCAGTACCTCCGGCTTTCTAATTTCAATGTGCACTACCAGGATACCGCGAGATTTCTGTTCTCTTGTTTTTTTCCAGTAATCGCAGATCCCCATGACTTCTGTTATAAGAACAGTTGGAGCTGGCCATACTTCAAACGAGGTATAATGTGAATCGTTAGTCTCTTTCCTCAATGAACGTCGACTTTGGCTCAATTTGCGAATTTAGAAGCCATACCCACTTATACACCGACCGCCGAAAGTTGTGGGGTTACAGCCTATACACAACGTTACCATAGAAAATAAGGAGGAAATGCTTTTTTGAGTGGAAAAAAAAATAACGCGTGATGAGATGACATAATCCAATGAGATACTGACCCAGATACAATTTGACGCCGCTATAGTATCTGAAAACAGATTTATTATTGACCAATTGTTGAGGTCGTTCGTACCCAATAACCACGTGATGATGCAAATTAAACGTGGGCTACGCGGTGATCGGTTAAATGTGTTATTACCTAATCGAGGAATTCTCCTATACAAATGAGTCTGCGGTCCACCACATACTCATTCGCATACATAATACGGTTTCACGCAATCCGTGAAGCGCGGTTGAAAGCATTCGGTAATTCCTGAGTGTGTAAAATTGAAAGGAAAAAAAAAGGAGAGAGAGAAAATACAAAATATTCATCGCTTGTATCTCGAAATGGAAGGTGATATACGCGATCGTGGACAATTGAATACTATAAATAATAATTAAAGAGTCAACGTATAGCTAACGTGTCGGAACGCGACGCAACGGTCGATTCGAAGACTGGCGTTACATGTGGTCCGAAAGACCGAGCCAACCGGACAACCACCGGTCCGCGTATAAATAACGTTGGATTTGAGTTACGGCGCATTCGCCGGTTTGTTAGAGCGGATTATATTTTACGATAACAGGAGCAGATTTTTTACGCTTAGGACTTAAGGCCCACGCGCGATATTCTTCTCTTCAGCTTCACCCGTAGCGCCCGGGACTGACGACCTTTCGAATATTTTGACTGCCAATTAGTTCGTCGACTACTTTTACAACTTATATTTTATACACGGGAGCGCATTTCTGCGAATGTTGTACACCGATGTTGAAAATAATCACCGATTTCTCAGCGGATGTGTAATCGATCCTGTTACCGAGAAGTAATTGCGCCGAATGACACCTGAACAGCGGTGTTCATACTCCAAATGTAGGCTATCTTAGATACATCTGATAAAAAAGATTAAAAGTGAGCCAGACGTGTATCATAAGTAGACAGTCTCGTTTCATCGTTCGTTATTTTGTCTTCGAAGATTCTTATTCACCGTTACGCTCGCAATGATATACTTATATCTACGGCGAATGAACTTTACTACAATTCCCTGCGCTACGCGAATCCTCAGCCTGAGGGAAATACGTTTGATAATTGCTTGGGCCATTGGTACGTCGAAAAAGAACGATGCAAGGCCAGTAATTAAACACGAGACGATTCAATTTAGTTGAAACTTTATTTTCTCGAAATAATCAGGAGCCGCTCTCATCTTTAGAGCCAAAAATACGAGTTGGGTATATCCGGGGCTATGTGGTATATCAAAGGGGTTCGATGAGCTAATCGTTCAGTCCAACGCGAACAAAAGAGTCTCAACATTTTTGTGTACAAAGTATTCCGAGCGCCCTTATTATACGGAGAGAAGTAAGAGTGGAGAAAATGTACAACTTCCAGATTACAAACTCACGAGTTCAAGTTTATCGTGGTATCCATTTGCATCGATCTCCTTCAACGAGGGTATACTGGTGGGATATTTGCTGTAAGCCAGAAATATACACGTGATTTATTCGTGTACGTGGATCGAGCGATTTTTTCTCCGATATAGGTACACACCGATGACCCATGCGCGTATTCACCGGATAAGGGATATGTCAGGGCACGCCCTGCGAGGGGGAAGGCTCGCATACAAGATTTTGAATTCTACACCGATACAATTCCATTTTTTAGCAATTCTATTGGTAAGGCAGATGCGAGTCGCAATCTACGGATTACCATTGAATTTCAGGTCGTTAGTCGGGGGGTTTTATGGGCTACGAGCTCTTCCATTAATCTTGCTTCCCCGATTTATCCTCCAAAGACACATAGCAGCACGAGCATTGCTTTGTGCGGTCTAGCTTCTTTGCAGCTCTCTATTATGGAGCGGCAGCAGCTGTCTTCCTAGCTGAAAGACGCCACATTGCACCCCTTACAACTACCACGGGAGGGACCGTGGTAGCCGGAACTTAAACTCTTCGCCCTTCGAAGGCCTCGAGAACTGGCGCCATCTGACCGGTGAAATAGCGCACCGTGGACACCGTAGGTATATGGGCTAAGCGCTATCCCCTTGACGTATTATTATTCTCTGACTCCTCAAATATTTACCAACATTTCCTCACTCCCCGCGATCTATTATCATTTACGTATTCCCAGAATATTTAATAATCGTATCAATCCTTTCCACCAGATGAATATCAGTTAGAAGTAAGCAATCATTGATTGATTATGCGTATTCAGTTTCGTGTGTATTTACGTACGTGTACAATAACCACGTAACTATCGTATTCCAGTTCGTGGTTTTTTTTTTTTTTTTATTTTTATTTTCCTGGGGAAAATGTTCTTTCGAAGAACTATGCGTATAAAGTTTAGCTTCTGGCGTCTTCGCGGCAGTTTTTCCGTTGGCTATAGCCGCATCAGGTAAACGTGCCCACTGTACGATCAGAGCAAATGTAGCCGTGCGTCTAATGTGCAGGAGATCGAACCGCGATAAAGATTTTAGATACAGAAGCGATAAGCCCTTTTACTTAAACACCCTCCAAAAATATATCAGCCCAAAGACCATTTTTAATCCTCCCCTACATCCCGATAGCTGACCTGCCACCGCTCCGCACACAATGCGGCACAAGGTTCCGATCTTTTTTTTTCCTCTTTCTCTTTATGCGGCTTTTCCACGTTGGTTCGTCTGGCCTTCGAGACGTTATCGGTCTACGCATCGCGCGTCATCCTGTCCAGGTTAAGCTTCCCCCGAGCACAACTACTACCTTCGAACCACTCGGATGATTCACGTACACAGGGATGTCGGCATCGTTTATGTTCTTTGCCGACCTATCTACTCACATCTGCGGTATGGGTACACGCATATACGAGCGTCGTTTAGCGTTTGGTTGTTCTTCTTATTTTTATTTTTTGATGTAAACTAAGAAAAAGGAGAGGAAAGATCCAGTTGAATAATTGGGAACGATTCAGGAGGAAAAAAAATGTCAACGCACTCGAGGAGTTCTCTCATTCCAAGTCCCGTTAGTGTCCCGGCCGGGCTCAGGATGTGTTCCCTCTGCGTACCTGTAGGTATACCCGTATCTTTCATACGTACGTACGTATACCTATACCTACGCAAGGTTCTCTCAATACGCTCCTCCCCGGGCATACGAGGACCCCGCGCGACGCACTTCCTGTCCTCTGTCGCCCTGCCAGTGTTCCGCCTTCAATGGAGCTACGCAGGTATTCATAACTTTTTGTGTGGTTAGACTGTCCCCGCGCAGAAACGTTTAAACACTTTTCCCCCCACGTTATAGAATGTTGGTATAAGGTATACCTCCCATAATACACACTTTACGTACGTGCAAAGTAAATGTATGTGTAGGTCTGTAGAATATGTGTCACGGTGGTAGGAAAATTGTTATCGATCTTTACCTCTCTCTCTCTCCGCGCGGTTCCCCGACAGGCAGCTACGCTAAATTTGAATAAACGCTAATCCGAGGCAGGTAAAATTTTTACTTTGCCGCAACCAAAGGCTCTTTAAAAGCACCGAGGCGGTGCAGCACTCTGCTAAATATTTTGACCTCTAACAGCGGCACAGCGCTCGCTATAGCTCAACATCGCTAACGACCGAGGGTGGGGCTTCTTTCTCTCTCTTCCTGCTTGCGAAATGAATACAGCCGAAAAAGTTTGTTTTTTTTTTTCTGTTTTTGTTTTTTTTTCTCAGCGAAAAAACTAATAAAGGTCGGGTGCTGTACGGCTTCAAATTAGAGAAACGACTGGGCATTTACGCGTGCGTGTTAATTGCTCGAGTACTGCAGAAGTTTACGTTTAGTTTACGTTTTCTGCTCCATGGGTCTATCCAACCATACGGCCTTTGATCTGCTCGTACAAAGCTTATACGCGCCGTTTAGTGCGAAAACGAACCTGTTTACTTTAATCCATGCCGTATAGTCAAAAAAATAATATTGGCGTAACGGGGACCCATATCGTCGAAGGTAACGCTGCATTCCAGGTGTATATCGTACAAAGTACGATTATAGATATATATGCATGTTTGTATAGGTGTTTATAACATCACCTTCGTGCGTGGATCGCAGCTTATAACATACGAGTGTAAACCACCCTCCTCGCCTTCTCTCTTTCCGCAACCTAGTTCACCTCCATCTCTCATCCCGAGACCCTTTCGGCTTCCGGCTTCTATACTCATGTAACGATTATCAAAGGTGTGACGCGCGGGCTTCTCTACCGTTCTCAACGGATGTGCGCCGCAAAATCACCGTTCGATTAATTTTGTCAGTTTAGTTTCATCAACGTTTTTCACCGTAGCTATGACGGGGATCAATGTACTCGTGTACCGATACCCATGTGTATCCCCGGTGTTACCTACCTACACATGTCGCAATAAGTCTCATCGAACTTCGGATCCACGAGTAGATATCGTACATCGTGCGACATGCGAGTGCTTCTTCTTCTTCTTCTTCTTCTTCTTCTTCTTTTTTTTCTGGTACGAGTGCTATTGCTTGATTGACACGCATGTCCTTCACGCTTTGAGTTGCCTCCGTCTGCCGAGGATGGGCCCTATAAGAGACTGGGGGCCATGTATGCATCGTCATTGCAGCCATCTTGACTTCATTGTTCCCCCCGAGCGGAAACAATTGACGGTATGCGCTGGAACCGTACGTGTCAGTGGCTCACCTCTCCCTTCTCTTTCGAAAATTAAGACCATCTTTCTCTTTCTTCGGCTATCAGACTCTTCTAGCTACCACAATAATCTTACAATTCTAAGAGAGTTTCCCAGAGGGCGGGTGGGCAACGTCTACCTATAACACAGACTTTACACAGGGACAAGTTGCATCAGCGTTAGAGCTATATGATCGATCAGCCAGTGTGAAACTGTGCAGCTTCAGGCGGCATGTGAACAAACGAATCAATCCGATACACGCCGCCTCAAAATCAATCGACATGCAAAAGATTCGGGATGGTCAAAGAGCACGACGAGAGTGGCATTTGGTTTTTTCTTCACTTTTTTCACCCCGTAACCGTGACCGTGGTTGCTTACGGTTTCGAAATGTTCGAATGCATATTCTGTGGAATCGAGGGGGGAAACGGTTGACTTATTGATCATAGGTTTGTCATATAATGCGCGAGCGCGACTCGGAGCCTACATTTATGTTATGTATTGCATGTGTACATAAAACGCGACAAAAGCGTGCTCCAATGGCTATGGGTATGTGTGGCATGATACACACGTAGATAGGAAATTAAAATTTTTTCTTTCTGCCATCGACCCGCGGGTACGTAACAAAAAACCAACGGCCCTATGAATTCACATTTACATACGAATTGGTCACGGCCCTACCGAAAAAAACTGAAACATTTTCCACTAACAGACCTAAAAAAAGTTGATCATCCAAAACAATTCGCCTTCAACCGGTAAAAAGCATTGTACGCCGCAATTGAAACATTGATGATCCAACAAACTCCCCGCGGTGGCCTACACGCGGCTGAGGATCTCCGCACGTTTCATTTTGCTTCAGCTTCACAGTTCGCACGGATGCAGAAGACAATCTAATGAGCGGAATTATATTCTCCGAGTGCGGGGATTGACTCGCTGCAGTTGCAGTCTGAGTAATTAAATTTTCCATAATTATACTGCCGGCGATATTTCTAAATTCATTTTATTTTCAGTTCCGTGAACTCGGTGCAGTTATTTCCGATAACTAATTGATATTACATTGGATTTGAACTCCTCGAAGCATTAATGTATTCCCAATAGAAATGCAAGTCTAAGTGACAAAAAAAAATAAATAAATAAATAATTTCAAATTAGTAATAAATATCTGAAATCAAAAGTCTCGCACGTGCTTTCGCTGGAAATATTTTACGTATCGTAAGAAAACAGAGGGTTATTGTTTATAATTCATAATTTGCAGTGTTGAACATGGCCAGTCCGATTATTCTGTTATTTTTCTCTTGTTGAAATAATATGTTCGTTAGCTATTTCCAAGTTCGTCTAGTTCCGAGAAATATCCTGGGAGCAATGAATTTAGGGCGACTGAATCCATTCGCGACACAAATTGTCAATGACAATCCTTTATTGCACATCGTATTCGGCATTGTTTTTCTCATTCGAACGGATGAATCGTTACCCCCATGCGTTAACGGACTGATAATCTAGCTGCTTTGCATTAATGAGAAATTGTGATTTATCGAGCATCGAGCTGAACTTCTTAAACCAGCGACCATATTTCACCGTAAAAGGAAGTTCCCGTCGGCTGTATTACCTGCGTCAGCGGATGTTAACACTCGGAAGCCTTCAGCGATATCGCCTAGTGATCAGCCTCGCTAATGTCTTCTCAACCATGGTCGAGTTCTTCGGGGTTTATAGGTATCGCGCTGACCATTTCTAAACGATGTGTTATGCCCTACTAGCACTAACATCACCGGCGTACATTTTTCGAAAAATTCACTCGAACACCGATTAAGAGAAAACGGACGACAAGGGTAGGGTCCGTGTTACGAGGCCTTTTAATATTTGACAGCTGATAGCTTAACCTGTTCCATTAGTCGACCACTCGGTTTTCTCAATGATTTATCTCGAAGCGTTAATTAATCGTGATATATGAATCGACAAAACGATGCTGCGGCCAGCTGTTCGGTCCGAAACACTTTTTCAAATAATACCAAAGAGATTTAAGGGTTGATCTCCAAGCCGTTGAAATCATACTGCGAATAAAAAATAGAAATTACGTTCACATCGGTGAGTTTTTTTCATGAAAAAGTTTTTCCAACCGTTCGATAAATCGTCGGTGCGAAAGAATTTGTTCATTGTTTTTTTTTTTTTTTTGGCAAACATGTATTTTTTTCTACCGTGTGACGTTCGAAAACGTCATCGTGCCCCGACCACATTTCGATAGCTGCGATGTCTATCGAATAAGTTGGTCGTTGTCAACTGTGAATAAAATTGTCAAACAGTTGCTCTTTGGTGCATGAAATCTGTGTGCTGTTTGCTCAGCTTCAACAGCTGTATACAGATATAGTCGAAGGTAACCCGATTGCAGTCCCTGGCCAACGAAATCTTTTAAAAAAATATCAAGATATATTTTGTCACTTACGCCGCGTTTCAAGTGCAGTGTTTATTCAGGATTCTTATTTAATTCCAAGCACGGGCAAAGCTCTGAAAGTACACGCCCTGCTCCCCCGGGCGCTTCGAAATTATTTCCTGTTTGCCTTGCTCTATAAAATGTATCGGACTCGGCGGCTAATCCTCCTCGGCACATTCGAGGGTGCAGCTTTTTATGTACCAGGTACGTCGTCTCGCGACACATTCGTTCCCATATTATAAGCCCGTACGTTTTGCTTTTTGCAACTGCCTGCAGTCCATTATTTCTTTTTAAAAAGCGCGGCTGCACCCCCACCGAGCGAAACGCTTGAGCTAACATTGAAATCTTTATTTTCTCGTTTTATTGAGTTCTGCAGCTATGAAATAACGTCGATTCGGCATATGCACATGTTACACATGTGAACCTATCGCGCGCGCTGTAACTCGGATGAAAATGAAACGAACGAAAGTATGCACTTTAAAGTTTATCTCGGAATGTTGAGAGGATGAGGTTTTCGGCGCGTGACCAAGTGATCTCTTGACACGGAGATTTTACCCCGTACAGTCGGCTATACCGCCGCTATACAAGGCGCGCGAAACTACGGAATATTTTATCAATAACATTTGAAAGACAGTCCGATACGATATCCAAACGACGGGCATGAAATACCGTGTGATACAAAGGTGTATTTTACCGTAGCTTCACACAGCGTATGCTGAGTTTTGAAATTCCATAAGTAGGGAAAATAGATGCGACACAAAAGCCCCCCTACTGGTAATATCCTCAGTTTTTCCGGATGTTTGATTGTACCCATCGAAAATTTGGTACGAACGCTATAAGTATATTGCACCTATCTCGATGTATCGAAAATCTCACGCCCATTATCTTATTGTTAGCCCTTTCCATTCCCACATGCTCGTCGTCGGAGTAAACCGAGTCATCCAGATCGTAAAATGGTTCACCGCAGTCTGGTCGTCGCATGTTTACCTTCACCCTGCTCTACCCGCCGATCCTTCGCTGCCTTCCACCTCTCCTTCTCCCTGCCATCTTGGCCCACCTCATTTTATCCGCCGGAGATAAGCACTACTTTTCAACGAGAGCGGAAAAAAATTCACCGTGGTTCGAGGGTTTCATGAAAACTCGATTATTGGAGAAAATAATGTTAGACTACAGGCAGCTAAACTAACAACCCCGTGGTCCACCCTTCGCCCCTCGACCGCCATAGAGTACTCAGAAAAGCCTTTCTTCGACCGCTTTCACCTTTAGCCGTTTTCCGTCTCTCCTTCTCCTGCACAGATCTTCTCACTCTCGCATTTATATTTGTGTGTTCAGTTCAACTCAAGCGAGATGTGGGCTAAGCGATCTTGTCCATTTATTCTTGGCGACCTCGCGTGGATCTTGAGGTTTCTTACAAAGGTACATATACCTACATCCATTATGTTTATCGCTATTATAGCTAACCGTATCGGGTGCCGGATAGTTTCGTAGCGTATAGAGTGGTTCGGTAAGTAATTCTAACGTAGTTATACCAAATGTACTAAGCTATCCCAGCGCAGGTTATCAAATTTCAGTTGCAAATTACTTTGATGTTTGCACAGCAGTTGATATACATTTAGGACGCGTACCGATAATCCACCCGGGAGATATATATTCGAACACTTTGAATTTTTTCTCTGACATTCACATGCATACAACAAAAAAGTTTTACCCCACAAATATAATTATAAAAATCATGGGTTAATTATCTGCAGTCTGTACCAGACTCCAGACAAGACGAATTTCATTGCTTTTTCTTCCGTGTGCTCAACTGAATGTGACGATATACAAAATATTAATTACGTTTAGAATCATCAGTTACGCAAGTGAATATTCAGAGTGAGAACGCGCCGAAAAATTTATTACTGGATGGGATATCAGAAGTCGAGAGGCACTGAGACATGAGAAATAAAATATGAAAAGAATTCGTGTAATAACTCGCCATACGGAATGAGATCCTTATGTCAACGACTTCTCTCCGTGCGAAGCGCCGAGCTGTTGTTTCGGGTCGAACCCCTTTGAAATGACGAAGGCATGGGAGCGTACACGACAGAACCACACTAACAGAAATTTGTTGATCTAACACAAAACGTCTATTTGCTAAGCACAATCTTTACATTTGTTAGCTTTTGTGACACAGAATAGGTTGCAATTTGTCAATGGTGAAACCGCCGCAACGCTGCACCGCCTCGACGGTTCGGCACGGTATCTCCCAAAGTCCTAATCAAACGAGGACGTTAAATTAAACCTGAAACGATATCCGCATCTGAAGTAATGTTTTCCGACCCGTAGATGCTTCCATCAATTTTTTATATTTTTCAGCAGCCTGCAACGGTGGAAAACTGGGGAAGGAACATAAAATTATAAATAAAAATGGAGCTCTCCACCGTGGTGTCACCATAAGACGTCCAGCTAGCCTCGATATGTCTTTGGTTTTTATCTGGAAATGTCACACGATCGAATTCTTTTGGATTTTACAACGGGATGTGGGTCGTAAGATTGAGATCGCACGTTAAAAACGGCTCTCGGTGATCGCCGACTTCTGGACACAGGATACATCGGGCCAATGGCTGCAATCTTCCAACGTCCTCGTCGTCGTCTAGGTCAAGGTCTTAAGCGAGGTATACCTGTTTTTCAGAATATTTGGGTGAAAGGAAAAGTAAATATTTTTGGAGCCGTGCGCTTTCCCTTGTACGTAGGTACTCACGTGGCTCGGGTGGGTCCGTTTTAACGACCTCATCGGGGACAGCTAGGTAAATAGTCAGCCCTCATTCAACCCGAACAGCGGGATCTTGAAACGGTACGAAGGGATGTCCGGGTGAAAAATTTACTGCAAAATCTATTCGTATTATACCTATGGAATAATCAATGCACGGCGAAGTGCTGCGCATGCCGCAGTTGCCGTCGCATATATTTTATCCCGATGACGATTAATCGTTCTCAACAAAGACTCGGAGGCTACCACTATTCCTTGAACTCTGATGTCGAGATCGTCACGATTCAGAAATTATGTATCGATCACTCGGAACGAATTCCGATTGAAGACCGTGTTTCATATTCGCGTATGACGTGATTCATGTAAACGATCGGTCTCGAAGACACAGAATTGGTTGTGGATTTGTGTATCCCATCCAGCAGCTTTGAAAGAAGGGAGTAAAAACAGCGGGGGTTCTAGGGGAGTTAGATACCGCGGACACGTTGGGAGGAGCACTGTGACACCACGGGAACGTGAATACAATGAAAGTGTCAATCAGCATTTGACCCTTTACTTCTTCTATGTTCAGTTTGACCTTTTTGACTGGAAAATGAGCTACTGTGCCGCGAATACTCCCACCCACCGTTTAGTTGGAACGAAATTCCTATTACCATATATCGCTTACCTTCACGAATCGTAAATCATCTACACTCACCTGTGTATGTTTCGATCGATCAAAATTCATCCAAAAAAATAAAACGGGTTGTAACGAATCTATTTCTATTATGTAAAATTCGTCACTAGATTTGTATTAATTTGCACCTTCAAATCTATGGTGGGTCTCATCACCCATGTATACTGATAATTTATTTATTTCAGAGATAGATATATTTTTCTTCAAGAATCAGATTCCTGGGATCAAAATACATCAGAAAAGTGTCATACGATCAATTCGCGAGGAAAAAAAAAATTTAGCCCAAAAATCCCCAAAGGGATTTGAACCCGTGCAAATTTATCGATTTTTGGTTCGAAAATCAACATTGTTTTTTCTCGGGTTTCCCATGCTATTCTCATGTATTTCGATCTCAGGAATTCGAATCTGGGAGCCAAATTGTTCTATCTGCGGAAATTACCGAGTTATCCCCATTTTTTCGCATTTTTTGGTACAAATTTGAGGATATCTCGGAAAGAAAGAATCGCAGCTCAATTCGAACAACGGATTCGTGTTCCTGAGGTCAAAATACATAGAAAAAGTTCCATACGAGCAATTCTTAGTGTCTCAGATTCAAATTCCTGAGTACGAACCACATTAGAATAGACGATAAAATGGATTTTTTAGTCTTGATCCCGAAGAGCTGGAAATTGGCGATCACTCGGTCTATTCCAGAGATAGATCCATTTTCCTTCAAAAATCGGATTCCTGAGGTCAAAATACATCAAAAAAGTGTCATACGATCAATTCGCGAGAAAAAAAAAAATTCGGCCCAAAAATCCTCGAAGGGATTTGAACCCGTGCAAATTTATCGATTTTTGGGTCAAAAATCAACATTGTTCTTTCTCGGGTTTTCCATGCTATTCTCATGTATTTTGATCTCAGAAATTCGAATCTGGGAGCCAAATTGTTCTATCTGCGGAAATTACCGAGTTATCCCCATTTTTTCGCATTTTTTGGTACAAATTTGAGGATATCTCGGAAAGAAAGAATCGCAGCTCAATTCGAAAAACGAAATCGTGTTCCTGAGGTCAAAATACATAGGAAAAGACCCATACGAGCAATTCTCAGTGTCTCAGATTCAAATTCCTGGGTACGAACCACATTAAAATAGACGATAAAATGGATTTTTTAGTCTTGATCCCGAAGAGCTGGAAATTGGCGATCACTCGGTCGATTCCAGAGATAGATCTATTTGCCTTCAAAAATCGGATTCCTGAGGTCAAAATACATCAGAAAAGTGTCATACGATCAATTTACGAGAAAAAAAAAAAATTCGGCCCAAAAATCCTCGAAGGGATTTGAACCCGTGCAAATTTATCGATTTTTGGGTCAAAAATCAACATTGTTTTTTCTCGGGTTTCCCATGCTATTTTCATGTATTTTGATCTCAGAAATTCGAATCTGGGAGCCGAATTGTTTTATCTGCGGAAATTACCGAGTTATCCCCATTTTTTCGCATTTTTTGGTACAAATTTGAGGATATCCCGGAAAGAAAGAATCGCAGCTCAATTCGAACAACGGATTCGTGTTCCTGAGGTCGAAATACATAGAAAAAGTTCCATACGAGCAATTCTTAGTCTCTCAGATTCAAATTCCTGGGTACAAACCACATTAAAATAGACGATAAAATGGATTTTTTAGTCTTGATCCCGAAGAGCTGGAAATTGGCGATCACTCGGTCGATTCCAGAGATAGATCTATTTTCCTTCAAAAATCAGATTCCTGAGGTCGAAATACATCAGAAAAGTGTCATACGATCAATTCGCAAGAAAAAAAAAAATTCGGCCCAAAAATCCTCGAAGGGATTTGAACCCGTGCAAATTTATCGATTTTTGGGTCAAAAATCAACATTGTTTTATCTCGGGATTCCCATGCTATTCTCATGTATTTTGATCTCAGAAATTCGAATCTGGGAGCCAAATTGTTCTATCATCGGAAATTACCGAGTTATCCCCATTTTTTCGCATTTTTTGGTACAAATTTGAGGATATCTCGGGAAGAACGGATCGCAGCTCAATTCGAACAACGGATTCGTGTTCCTGAGGTCAAAATACATAGGGAAAGACCCATACGAGCAATTCTCAGTGTCTCAGATTCAAATTCCTGGGTACGAACCACATTAAAATAGACGATAAAATGGATTTTTTAGTCTTGATCCCGAAGAGCTGGAAATTGGCGATCACTCGGGCAATTTCAGAGATAGATCTATTTTCCTTCAAAAATCGGATTCCTGAGGTCAAAATACATCAGAAAAGTGTCATACGATCAATTCGCGAGAAAAAAAAAAATTCGGCCCAAAAACCCTCAAAGGGATTTGAACCCGTGCAAATTTATCGATTTTTGGGTCAAAAATCAACATTGTTTTTCCTCAGGTTTCCCATGCTATTCTCATGTATTTTAATCTCAGAAATTCGAATCTGGGAGCCAAATTGTTCTATCTGCGGAAATTACCGAGTTATCCCCATTTTTTCGCATTTTTTGGTACAAATTTGAGGATATCCCGGAAAGAAAGAATCGCAGCTCAATTCGAACAACGAAATCGTGTTCCTGAGGTCAAAATACATAGGAAAAGTTCCATACGAGCAATTCTTAGTGTCTCAGATCCAAATTCCTGGGTACGAACCACATTAAACTAGACAATAAGATGGATTTTTTAGTCTTGATCCCGAAGAGCTGGAAATTGGCGATCACTCGGGCAATTTCAGAGATAAATCTATTTTCCTTCAAAAATCGGATTCCTGAGGTCAAAATACATCAGAAAAGTGTCATACGATCAATTCGCGAGAAAAAAAAAAATTCGGCCCAAAAACCCTCAAAGGGATTTGAAGCCGTGCAAATTTATCGATTTTTGGGTCAAAAATCAACATTGTTTTTCCTCAGGTTTCCCATGCTATTCTCATGTATTTTGATCTCAGAAATTCGAATCTGGGAGCCAAATTGTTCTATCTGCGGAAATTACCGAGTTATCCCCATTTTTTCGCATTTTTTGGTACAAATTTGAGGATATCTCGAAGAAAAAAAATCGTAGCTCGATTCGAACAACGGATTCGTGTTCCTGAGGTCAAAATACATAGGAAAAGTTTCATACGAGCAATTCTTAGTGTCTCAGATTCAAATTCCTGGGTACGAACCACATTAAAATAGACGATAAAATGGATTTTCTAGTCTTGATCCCGAAGAGCTGGAAATTGGCGATCACTCGGTCAATTCTAGAGATAGATCTATTTTCCTTCAAAAATCGGAATCCTGAGGTCGAAATACATCAGAAAAGTGTCATACGATCAATTCGCGAGAAAAAAAAAAAATTCGGCCCAAAAATCCTCGAAGGGATTTGAACCCGTGCAAATTCATCGATTTTTGGGTCAAAAATCAACATTGTTTTCTCTCGGGATTCCCATGCTATTCTCATGTATTTTGATCTCAGAAAATCGAATCTGGGAGCCAAATTGTTCTATCTGCGGAAATTACCGAGTTATCCCCATTTTTTCGCATGTTTTGGGACAAATTTGAGGATATCTCGAAGAAAAAAAATCGTAGCTCGATTCGAACAACGGATTCGTGTTCCTGAGGTCAAAATACATAGGAAAAGTTTCATACGAGCAATTCTTAGTGTCTCAGATCCAAATTCCTGGGTACGAACCACATTAAACTAGACAATAAAATGGATTTTTTAGTCTTGATCCCGAAGAGCTGGAAATTGGCGATCACTCGGTCAATTCCAAAGATAGATCTATATTCCTTCAAAAATCGGATTCCTGAGGTCGGAATACATCAGAAAAGTGTCATACGATCAATTCGCGAGAAAAAAAAAAAATTCGGCCCAAAAATCCTCGAAGGGATTTGAACCCGTGCAAATTTATCGATTTTTGGGTCAAAAATCAACATTGTTTTTTCTCGGGTTTCCCATGCTATTCTCATGTATTTCGATCTCAGGAATTCGAATCTGGGAGCCAAATTGTTCTATCTGCGGAAATTACCGAGTTATCCCCATTTTTTCGCATTTTTTGGTACAAATTTGAGGATATCTCGGAAAGAAAGAATCGCAGCTCAATTCGAACAACGGATTCGTGTTCCTGAGGTCAAAATACATAGAAAAAGTTCCATACGAGCAATTCTTAGTGTCTCAGATTCAAATTCCTGAGTACGAACCACATTAGAATAGACGATAAAATGGATTTTTTAGTCTTGATCCCGAAGAGCTGGAAATTGGCGATCACTCGGTCTATTCCAGAGATAGATCCATTTTCCTTCAAAAATCGGATTCCTGAGGTCAAAATACATCAAAAAAGTGTCATACGATCAATTCGCGAGAAAAAAAAAAATTCGGCCCAAAAATCCTCGAAGGGATTTGAACCCGTGCAAATTCATCGATTTTTGGGTCAAAAATCAACATTGTTTTCTCTCGGGATTCCCATGCTATTCTCATGTATTTTGATCTCAGAAAATCGAATCTGGGAGCCAAATTGTTCTATCTGCGGAAATTACCGAGTTATCCCCATTTTTTCGCATGTTTTGGGACAAATTTGAGGATATCTCGAAGAAAAAAAATCGTAGCTCGATTCGAACAACGGATTCGTGTTCCTGAGGTCAAAATACATAGGAAAAGTTTCATACGAGCAATTCTTAGTGTCTCAGATCCAAATTCCTGGGTACGAACCACATTAAACTAGACAATAAAATGGATTTTTTAGTCTTGATCCCGAAGAGCTGGAAATTGGCGATCACTCGGTCAATTCCAAAGATAGATCTATATTCCTTCAAAAATCGGATTCCTGAGGTCGGAATACATCAGAAAAGTGTCATACGATCAATTCGCGAGAAAAAAAAAAAATTCGGCCCAAAAATCCTCGAAGGGATTTGAACCCGTGCAAATTTATCGATTTTTGGGTCAAAAATCAACATTGTTTTTCCTCAGGTTTCCCATGCTATTCTCATGTATTTTGATCTCAGAAATTCGAATCTGGGAGCCAAATTGTTCTATCTGCGGAAATTACCGAGTTATCCCCATTTTTTCGCATTTTTTGGTACAAATTTGAGGATATCTCGGAAAGAAAGAATCGCAGCTCAATTCGAACAACGGATTCGTGTTCCTGAGGTCAAATTACATAGGAAAAGTTCCATACGAGCAATTCTGAGTCTCTCAGATTCAAATTCCTGAGTACGAACCACATTAAAATAGACGATAAAATGGATTTTTTAGTCTTGATCCCGAAGAGCTGGAAATTGGCGATCACTCGGTCGATTCCAGAGATAGATCTATTTTCCTTCAAAAATCGGATTCCTGAGGTCAAAATACATCAAAAAAGTGTCATACGATCAATTCGCGAGAAAAAAAAAAATTCGGCCCAAAAATCCTCGAAGGGATTTGAACCCGTGCAAATTTATCGATTTTTGGGTCAAAAATCAACATTGTTTTATCTCGGGATTCCCATGCTATTCTCATGTATTTTGATCTCAGAAATTCGAATCTGGGAGCCAAATTGTTCTATCTGCGGAAATTACCGAGTTATCCCCATTTTTTCGCATTTTTTGGTACAAATTTGAGGATATCTCGGAAAGAAAGAATCGCAGCTCAATTCGAAAAACGAAATCGTGTTCCTGAGGTCAAAATACATAGGAAAAGACCCATACGAGCAATTCTCAGTGTCTCAGATTCAAATTCCTGGGTACGAACCACATTAAAATAGACGATAAAATGGATTTTTTAGTCTTGATCCCGAAAAGCTGGAAATTGGCGATCACTCGGTCGATTCCAGAGATAGATCTATTTTCCTTCAAAAATCGGATTCCTGAGGTCAAAATACATCAGAAAAGTGTCATACGATCAATTTACGAGAAAAAAAAAAAATTCGGCCCAAAAATCCTCGAAGGGATTTGAACCCGTGCAAATTTATCGATTTTTGGGTCAAAAATCAACATTGTTTTTCCTCAGGTTTCCCATGCTATTTTCATGTATTTTGATCTCAGAAATTCGAATCTGGGAGCCAAATTGTTCTATCTGCGGAAATTACCGAGTTATCCCCATTTTTTTTCATTTTTTGGTACAAATTTGAGGATATCTCGGGAAAAACGAATCGCAGCTCAATTCAAACAACGGATTCGTGTTCCTGAGGTCAAAATACATAGGAAAAGACCCATACGAGCAATTCTCAGTCTCTCAGATTCAAATTCCTGGGTACGAACCACATTAAAATAGACGATAAAATGGTTTTTTAGTCTTGATCCCGAAGAGCTGGAAATTGGCGATCACTCGGTCAATTCCAAAGATAGATCTATTTTCCTTCAAAAATCGGATTCCTGAGGTCAAAATACATCAGATAAGTGTCATACGATCAATTCCCGAGAAAAAAAAAAATTCGGCCCAAAAATCCTCAAAGGGATTTGAACCCGTGCAAATTTATCGATTTTTGGGCCAAAAATCAACATTGTTTTTTCTCGGGTTTCCCATGCTAATCTCATGTATTTTGATCTCAGATATTCGAATCTGGGAGCCAAATTGTTCTATCTGCGGAAATTACTGAGTTATCCCCTTTTTTTCGCATTTTTTGGTACAAATTTGAGGATATCTCGGAAAAAAAGAATCGCAGCTCAATTCGAACAACGGATTCGTGTTCCTGAGGTCAAAAAACATAGGTAAAGTTCCATACGAGCAATTCTTAGTCTCTCGGATTCAAATTCCTGAGTACGAACCACATTGAAATAGACGATAAAATGGATTTTTTAGTCTTGATCCCGAAGAGCTGGAAATTGGCGATCACTCGGTCAATTCCAGAGATAGATCTATTTTCCTTCAAAAATCGGATTCCTGAGGTCAAAATACATCAGATAAGTGTCATACGATCAATTCCCGAGAAAAAAAAAAAATTCGGCCCAAAAATCCTCAAAGGGATTTGAACCCGTGCAAATTTATCGATTTTTGGGTCAAAAATCAACATTGTTTTTCCTCGGGTTTCCCATGCTATTCTCATGTATTTTGATCTCAGAAATTCGAATCTGGGAGCCAAATTGTTCTATCTGCGGAAATTACCGAGTTATCCCCATTTTTCCGCATTTTTTGGTCCAAATTTGAGGATATCTCGGAAAGAAAGAATCGCAGCTCAATTCGAACAACGTATTCGTGTTCCTGAGGTCAAAATATATAGGAAAAGTTCCATACGAGCAATTCTTAGTGTCTCAGATTCAAATTCCTGGGTACGAACCACATTAAAATAGACGATAAAATGGATTTTTTAGTCTTGATCCCGAAGAGCTGGAAATTGGCGATCACTCGGTCAATTTCAGAGATAGATCTATTTTCCTTCAAAAATCGAATTCCTGAGGTCAAAATACATCAAAAAAGTGTCATACGATCAATTCGCGAGAAAAAAAAAAATTCGGCCCAAAAATCCTCAAAGGGATTTGAACCCGTGCAAATTTATCGATTTTTGGGTCAAAAATCAACATTGTTTTTTCTTGGGTTTCCCATGCTATTCTCATGTATTTCGATCTCAGAAATTCGAATCTGGGAGCCAAATTGTTCTATCTGCGGAAATTACCGAGTTATCCCCATTTTTTCGCATTTTTTGGTACAAATTTGAGGATATCTCGGAAAGAAAGAATCGCAGCTCAATTCGAACAACGGATTCGTGTTCCTGAGGTCAAAATACATAGAAAAAGTTCCATACGAGCGATTCTTAGTCTCTCAGATTCAAATTCCTGGGTACGAACCACATTAAAATTGACGATAAAATGGATTTTTTAGTCTTGATCCCGAAGAGCTGGAAATTGGCGATCACTCGGTCAATTTCAGAGATAGATCTATTCTCCTTCAAAAATCGGATTCCTGAAGTCAAAATACATCAAAAAAGTGTCATACGATCAATTTGCGAGAAAAAAAAAATTCGGCCCAAAAATCCTCGAAGGGATTTGAACCCGCGCAAATTTATCGATTTTTGGGTCAAAAATCAACATTGTTTTTTCTTGGGTTTCCCATGCTATTCTCATGTATTTTGATCTCAGAAATTCGAATCTGGAAGCCAAATTGTTCTATCTGCGGAAATTACCGAGTTATCCCCATTTTTTCGAATTTTTTGGTACAAATTTGAGGATATCTCGGAAAGACAGAATCGCAGCTCAATTCGAACAACGGATTCGTGTTCCTGAGGTCAAAATACATAGGTAAAGTTCCATACGAGCAATTCTTAGTCTCTCAGATTCAAATTCCTGGGTACGAACCACATTAAAATTGACGATAAAATGGATTTTTTAGTCTTGATCCCGAAGAGCTGGAAATTGGCGATCACTCGGTCAATTTCAGAGATAGATCTATTCTCCTTCAAAAATCGGATTCCTGAAGTCAAAATACATCAAAAAAGTGTCATACGATCAATTTGCGAGAAAAAAAAAATTCGGCCCAAAAATCCTCGAAGGGATTTGAACCCGCGCAAATTTATCGATTTTTGGGTCAAAAATCAACATTGTTTTTTCTTGGGTTTCCCATGCTATTCTCATGTATTTTGATCTCAGAAATTCGAATCTGAAAGCCAAATTGTTCTATCTGCGGAAATTACCGAGTTATCCCCATTTTTTCGAATTTTTTGGTACAAATTTGAGGATATCTCGGAAAGACAGAATCGCAGCTCAATTCGAACAACGGATTCGTGTTCCTGAGGTCAAAATACATAGGTAAAGTTCCATACGAGCAATTCTTAGTCTCTCAGATTCAAATTCCTGAGTACGAACCACATTGAAATAGACGATAAAATGGATTTTTTAGTCTTGATCCCGAAGAGCTGGAAATTGGCGATCACTCGGTCAATTCCAGAGATAGATCTATTTTCCTTCAAAAATCGGATTCCTGAGGTCAAAATACATCAGATAAGTGTCATACGATCAATTCCCGAAAAAAAAAAAATTCGGCCCAAAAATCCTCAAAGAGATTTGAACCCGTGCAAATTCATCGATTTTTGGGTCAAAAATCAACATTGTTTTTCCTCGGGTTTCCCATGCTATTCTCATGTATTTTGATCTCAGAAATTCGAATCTGGAAGCCAAATTGTTCTATCTGCGGAAATTACCGAGTTATTCCCATTTTTTCGCATTTTTTGGTACAAATTTGAGGATATCTCGAAAAGAAAGAATCGCAGCTCAATTCGAACAACGGATTCGTGTTCCTGAGGTCAAAATACATAGGAAAAGACCCATACGAGCAATTCTTAGTGTCTCAGATTCAAATTTCTGGGTACGAACCACATTAAAATAGACGATAAAATGGATTTTTTAGTCTTGATCCCGAAGAGCTGGAAATTGGCGATCACTCGGTCAATTACAGAGATAGATCTATTTTCCTTCGAAAATCGGATTTCTGAGGTCAAAATACATCAGAAAAGTGTCATACGATCAATTCGCGAGAAAAAAAAAATTCGGCCCAAAAATCCTCAAAGGGATTTGAACCCGTGCAAATTTATCGATTGTTGGGTCAAAAATCAACATTGTTTTTTCTCGGGTTTCCCATGCTATTCTCATGTATTTTGATCTCAGAAATTCGAATCTGGGAGCCAAATTGTTCTATCTGCGGAAATTACCGAGTTATCCCCATTTTTTCGCATTTTTTGGTACAAATTTGAGGATATCTCGGAAAGAAAGAATCGCAGCTCAATTCGAACAGCGGATTCGTGTTCCTGAGGTCGAAATACATAGGAAAAGACCCATACGAGCAATTCTTAGTGTCTCAGTTTCAAATTCCTGGGTACGAACCACATTAAAATAGACGATTCAATGGATTTTTTAGTCTTGATCCCGAAGAGCTGGAAATTGGCGATCACTCGGTCAATTTCAGAGATAGATCTATTTTCCTCCAAAAATCGGATTCCTGAGGTCAAAATACATCAGAAAAGTGTCATACGATCAATTCGCGAGAAAAAAAAAAATTCGGCCCAAAAATCCTCAAAGGGATTTGAACCCGTGCAAATTTATCGATTTTTGGGTCAAAAATCAACATTGTTTTTCTTCGGGTTTCCCATGCTATTCTCATGTATTTTGATCTCAGAAATTCGAATCTGGAAGCCAAATTGTTCTATCTGCGGAAATTACCGAGTTATTCCCATTTTTTCGCATTTTTTGGTACAAATTTGAGGATATCTCGAAAAGAAAGAATCGCAGCTCAATTCGAACAACGGATTCGTGTTCCTGAGGTCAAAATACATAGGAAAAGACCCATACGAGCAATTCTTAGTGTCTCAGTTTCAAATTCCTGGGTACGAACCACATTAAAATAGACGATTCAATGGATTTTTTAGTCTTGATCCCGAAGAGCTGGAAATTGGCGATCACTCGGTCAATTTCAGAGATAGATCTATTTTCCTTCAAAAATCGGATTCCTGAGGTCAAAATACATCAGAAAAGTGTCATACGATCAATTCGCGAGAAAAAAAAAATTCGGCCCAAAAATCCTCAAAGGGATTTGAACCCGTGCAAATTTATCGATTGTTGGGTCAAAAATCAACATTGTTTTTTCTCGGGTTTCCCATGCTATTCTCATGTATTTTGATCTCAGAAATTCGAATCTGGGAGCCAAATTGTTCTATCTGCGGAAATTACCGAGTTATCCCCATTTTTTCGCATTTTTTGGTACAAATTTGAGGATATCTCGGAAAGAAAAAATCGCAGCTCAATTCGAACAGCGGATTCGTGTTCCTGAGGTCGAAATACATAGGAAAAGACCCATACGAGCAATTCTTAGTGTCTCAGTTTCAAATTCCTGGGTACGAACCACATTAAAATAGACGATTCAATGGATTTTTTAGTCTTGATCCCGAAGAGCTGGAAATTGGCGATCACTCGGTCAATTTCAGAGATAGATCTATTTTCCTCCAAAAATCGGATTCCTGAGGTCAAAATACATCAGAAAAGTGTCATACGATCAATTCGCGAGAAAAAAAAAAATTCGGCCCAAAAATCCTCAAAGGGATTTGAACCCGTGCAAATTTATCGATTTTTGGGTCAAAAATCAACATTGTTTTTCTTCGGGTTTCCCATGCTATTCTCATGTATTTTGATCTCAGAAATTCGAATCTGGAAGCCAAATTGTTCTATCTGCGGAAATTACCGAGTTATTCCCATTTTTTCGCATTTTTTGGTACAAATTTGAGGATATCTCGAAAAGAAAGAATCGCAGCTCAATTCGAACAACGGATTCGTGTTCCTGAGGTCAAAATACATAGGAAAAGACCCATACGAGCAATTCTTAGTGTCTCAGTTTCAAATTCCTGGGTACGAACCACATTAAAATAGACGATTCAATGGATTTTTTAGTCTTGATCCCGAAGAGCTGGAAATTGGCGATCACTCGGTCAATTTCAGAGATAGATCTATTTTCCTCCGAAATCGGATTCCTGAGGTCAAAATACATCAGAAAAGTGTCATACGATCAATTCGCGAGAAAAAAAAAAATTCGGCCCAAAAATCCTCAAAGGGATTTGAACCCGTGCAAATTTATCGATTTTTGGGTCAAAAATCAACATTGTTTTTCCTCGGGTTTCCCATGCTATTCTCATGTATTTTGATCTCAGAAATTCGAATCTGGGAGCCAAATTGTTCTATCTGCGGAAATTACCGAGTTATTCCCATTTTTTCGCATTTTTTGGTACAAATTTGAGGATATCTCGGAAAGACAGAATCGCAGCTCAATTCGAACAACGGATTCGTGTTCCTGAGGTCAAAATACATAGGAAAAAATCCATACGAGCAATTCTTAGTGTCTCAGATTCAAATTCCCTGGTACGAACCACATTAAAATAGACGATAAAATGGATTTTTTAGTCTTGATCCCGAAGAGCTGGAAATTGGCGATCACTCGGTCAATTCCAGAAATAGATCATTTTCCTTCAAAAGTCGGATTCCTGAGGTCAAAATACATCAGAAAAGTGTCATACGATCAATTCGCGAGAAAAAAAAAAATTCGGCCCAAAAATCCTCAAAGGGATTTGAACCCGTGCAAATTTATCGATTTTTGGGTCAAAAATCAACATTGTTTTTCCTCGGGTTTCCCATGCTATTCTCATGTATTTTGATCTCAGAATTCGAATCTGGAAGCCAAATTGTTCTATCTGCGGAAATTACCGAGTTATCCCCATTTTTTCGCATTTTTTGGTACAAATTTGAGGATATCTCGAAAAGAAAGAATCGCAGCTCAATTCGAACAACGGATTCGTGTTTCTGAGGTCATAATACATAGAAAAAGACCCATACGAGCAATTCTCAGTGTCTCAGATTCAAATTCCTGGGTACGAACCACATTAAAATAGACGATAAAATGGATTTTTTGGTCTTGATCCCGAAGAGCTGGAAATTGGCGATCACTCGGTCAATTTCAGAGATAGATCTATTTTCCTCCAAAAATCGGATTCCTGAGGTCAAAATACATCAGAAAAGTGTCATACGATCAATTCGCGAGAAAAAAAAAAATTCGGCCCAAAAATCCTCAAAGGGATTTGAACCCGTGCAAATTTATCGATTTTTGGGTCAAAAATCAACATTGTTTTTTCTCGGGTTTCCCATGCTATTCTCATGTATTTTGATCTCAGAAATTCGAATCTGGGAGCCGAATTGTTCTATCTGCGGAAATTACCGAGTTATCCCCATTTTTTCGCATTTTTTGGTACAAATTTGAGGATATCTCGGAAAGACAGAATCGCAGCTCAATTCGAACAACGGATTCGTGTTCCTGAGGTCATAATACATAGGAAAAGACCCATACGAGCAATTCTTAGTGTCTCAGTTTCAAATTCCTGGGTACGAACCACATTAAAATAGACGATTCAATGGATTTTTTAGTCTTGATCCCGAAGAGCTGGAAATTGGCGATCACTCGGTCAATTTCAGAGATAGATCTATTTTCCTCCAAAAATCGGATTCCTGAGGTCAAAATACATCAGAGAAGCTTCATACGATCAATTCGCGAGAAAAAAAAAAATTCGGCCCATAAATCCTCAAAGGGATTTGAACCCGTGCAAATTTATCGATTTTTGGGTCAAAAATCAACATTGTTTTTCCTCGGGTTTCCCATGCTATTCTCATGTATTTTGATCTCAGAAATTCGAATCTGGGAGCCAAATTGTTCTATCATCGGAAATTACCGAGTTATCCCCATTTTTTCGCATTTTTTGGTACAAATTTGAGGATATCTCGGGAAGAACGGATCGCAGCTCAATTCGAACAACGGATTCGTGTTCCTGAGGTCAAAATACATAGGGAAAGACCCATACGAGCAATTCTCAGTGTCTCAGATTCAAATTCCTGGGTACGAACCACATTAAAAAAGACGATAAAATGGATTTTTTAGTCTTGATCCCGAAGAGCTGGAAATTGGCGATCACTCGGGCAATTTCAGAGATAGATCTATTTTCCTTCAAAAATCGGATTCCTGAGGTCAAAATACATCAGAAAAGTGTCATACGATCAATTCGCGAGAAAAAAAAAAATTCGGCCCAAAAACCCTCAAAGGGATTTGAACCCGTGCAAATTTATCGATTTTTGGGTCAAAAATCAACATTGTTTTTCCTCAGGTTTCCCATGCTATTCTCATGTATTTTAATCTCAGAAATTCGAATCTGGGAGCCAAATTGTTCTATCTGCGGAAATTACCGAGTTATCCCCATTTTTTCGCATTTTTTGGTACAAATTTGAGGATATCCCGGAAAGAAAGAATCGCAGCTCAATTCGAACAACGAAATCGTGTTCCTGAGGTCAAAATACATAGGAAAAGTTCCATACGAGCAATTCTTAGTGTCTCAGATCCAAATTCCTGGGTACGAACCACATTAAACTAGACAATAAGATGGATTTTTTAGTCTTGATCCCGAAGAGCTGGAAATTGGCGATCACTCGGGCAATTTCAGAGATAGATCTATTTTCCTTCAAAAATCGGATTCCTGAGGTCAAAATACATCAGAAAAGTGTCATACGATCAATTCGCGAGAAAAAAAAAAATTCGGCCCAAAAACCCTCAAAGGGATTTGAAGCCGTGCAAATTTATCGATTTTTGGGTCAAAAATCAACATTGTTTTTCCTCAGGTTTCCCATGCTATTCTCATGTATTTTGATCTCAGAAATTCGAATCTGGGAGCCAAATTGTTCTATCTGCGGAAATTACCGAGTTATCCCCATTTTTTCGCATTTTTTGGTACAAATTTGAGGATATCTCGAAGAAAAAAAATCGTAGCTCGATTCGAACAACGGATTCGTGTTCCTGAGGTCAAAATACATAGGAAAAGTTTCATACGAGCAATTCTTAGTGTCTCAGATTCAAATTCCTGGGTACGAACCACATTAAAATAGACGATAAAATGGATTTTCTAGTCTTGATCCCGAAGAGCTGGAAATTGGCGATCACTCGGTCAATTCTAGAGATAGATCTATTTTCCTTCAAAAATCGGAATCCTGAGGTCGAAATACATCAGAAAAGTGTCATACGATCAATTCGCGAGAAAAAAAAAAAATTCGGCCCAAAAATCCTCGAAGGGATTTGAACCCGTGCAAATTCATCGATTTTTGGGTCAAAAATCAACATTGTTTTCTCTCGGGATTCCCATGCTATTCTCATGTATTTTGATCTCAGAAAATCGAATCTGGGAGCCAAATTGTTCTATCTGCGGAAATTACCGAGTTATCCCCATTTTTTCGCATGTTTTGGGACAAATTTGAGGATATCTCGAAGAAAAAAAATCGTAGCTCGATTCGAACAACGGATTCGTGTTCCTGAGGTCAAAATACATAGGAAAAGTTTCATACGAGCAATTCTTAGTGTCTCAGATCCAAATTCCTGGGTACGAACCACATTAAACTAGACAATAAAATGGATTTTTTAGTCTTGATCCCGAAGAGCTGGAAATTGGCGATCACTCGGTCAATTCCAAAGATAGATCTATATTCCTTCAAAAATCGGATTCCTGAGGTCGGAATACATCAGAAAAGTGTCATACGATCAATTCGCGAGAAAAAAAAAAAATTCGGCCCAAAAATCCTCGAAGGGATTTGAACCCGTGCAAATTTATCGATTTTTGGGTCAAAAATCAACATTGTTTTTTCTCGGGTTTCCCATGCTATTCTCATGTATTTCGATCTCAGGAATTCGAATCTGGGAGCCAAATTGTTCTATCTGCGGAAATTACCGAGTTATCCCCATTTTTTCGCATTTTTTGGTACAAATTTGAGGATATCTCGGAAAGAAAGAATCGCAGCTCAATTCGAACAACGGATTCGTGTTCCTGAGGTCAAAATACATAGAAAAAGTTCCATACGAGCAATTCTTAGTGTCTCAGATTCAAATTCCTGAGTACGAACCACATTAGAATAGACGATAAAATGGATTTTTTAGTCTTGATCCCGAAGAGCTGGAAATTGGCGATCACTCGGTCTATTCCAGAGATAGATCCATTTTCCTTCAAAAATCGGATTCCTGAGGTCAAAATACATCAAAAAAGTGTCATACGATCAATTCGCGAGAAAAAAAAAAATTCGGCCCAAAAATCCTCGAAGGGATTTGAACCCGTGCAAATTCATCGATTTTTGGGTCAAAAATCAACATTGTTTTTCCTCGGGTTTCCCATGCTATTCTCATGTATTTTGATCTCAGAAATTCGAATCTGGGAGCCAAATTGTTCTATCTGCGGAAATTACCGAGTTATCCCCATTTTTCCGCATTTTTTGGTCCAAATTTGAGGATATCTCGGAAAGAAAGAATCGCAGCTCAATTCGAACAACGTATTCGTGTTCCTGAGGTCAAAATATATAGGAAAAGTTCCATACGAGCAATTCTTAGTGTCTCAGATTCAAATTCCTGGGTACGAACCACATTAAAATAGACGATAAAATGGATTTTTTAGTCTTGATCCCGAAGAGCTGGAAATTGGCGATCACTCGGTCAATTTCAGAGATAGATCTATTTTCCTTCAAAAATCGAATTCCTGAGGTCAAAATACATCAAAAAAGTGTCATACGATCAATTCGCGAGAAAAAAAAAAATTCGGCCCAAAAATCCTCAAAGGGATTTGAACCCGTGCAAATTTATCGATTTTTGGGTCAAAAATCAACATTGTTTTTTCTTGGGTTTCCCATGCTATTCTCATGTATTTCGATCTCAGAAATTCGAATCTGGGAGCCAAATTGTTCTATCTGCGGAAATTACCGAGTTATCCCCATTTTTTCGCATTTTTTGGTACAAATTTGAGGATATCTCGGAAAGAAAGAATCGCAGCTCAATTCGAACAACGGATTCGTGTTCCTGAGGTCAAAATACATAGAAAAAGTTCCATACGAGCGATTCTTAGTCTCTCAGATTCAAATTCCTGGGTACGAACCACATTAAAATTGACGATAAAATGGATTTTTTAGTCTTGATCCCGAAGAGCTGGAAATTGGCGATCACTCGGTCAATTTCAGAGATAGATCTATTCTCCTTCAAAAATCGGATTCCTGAAGTCAAAATACATCAAAAAAGTGTCATACGATCAATTTGCGAGAAAAAAAAAATTCGGCCCAAAAATCCTCGAAGGGATTTGAACCCGCGCAAATTTATCGATTTTTGGGTCAAAAATCAACATTGTTTTTTCTTGGGTTTCCCATGCTATTCTCATGTATTTTGATCTCAGAAATTCGAATCTGGAAGCCAAATTGTTCTATCTGCGGAAATTACCGAGTTATCCCCATTTTTTCGAATTTTTTGGTACAAATTTGAGGATATCTCGGAAAGACAGAATCGCAGCTCAATTCGAACAACGGATTCGTGTTCCTGAGGTCAAAATACATAGGTAAAGTTCCATACGAGCAATTCTTAGTCTCTCAGATTCAAATTCCTGGGTACGAACCACATTAAAATTGACGATAAAATGGATTTTTTAGTCTTGATCCCGGAGAGCTGGAAATTGGCGATCACTCGGTCAATTTCAGAGATAGATCTATTCTCCTTCAAAAATCGGATTCCTGAAGTCAAAATACATCAAAAAAGTGTCATACGATCAATTTGCGAGAAAAAAAAAATTCGGCCCAAAAATCCTCGAAGGGATTTGAACCCGCGCAAATTTATCGATTTTTGGGTCAAAAATCAACATTGTTTTTTCTTGGGTTTCCCATGCTATTCTCATGTATTTTGATCTCAGAAATTCGAATCTGGAAGCCAAATTGTTCTATCTGCGGAAATTACCGAGTTATCCCCATTTTTTCGAATTTTTTGGTACAAATTTGAGGATATCTCGGAAAGACAGAATCGCAGCTCAATTCGAACAACGGATTCGTGTTCCTGAGGTCAAAATACATAGGTAAAGTTCCATACGAGCAATTCTTAGTCTCTCAGATTCAAATTCCTGAGTACGAACCACATTGAAATAGACGATAAAATGGATTTTTTAGTCTTGATCCCGAAGAGCTGGAAATTGGCGATCACTCGGTCAATTCCAGAGATAGATCTATTTTCCTTCAAAAATCGGATTCCTGAGGTCAAAATACATCAGATAAGTGTCATACGATCAATTCCCGAAAAAAAAAAAATTCGGCCCAAAAATCCTCAAAGAGATTTGAACCCGTGCAAATTCATCGATTTTTGGGTCAAAAATCAACATTGTTTTTCCTCGGGTTTCCCATGCTATTCTCATGTATTTTGATCTCAGAAATTCGAATCTGGAAGCCAAATTGTTCTATCTGCGGAAATTACCGAGTTATTCCCATTTTTTCGCATTTTTTGGTACAAATTTGAGGATATCTCGAAAAGAAAGAATCGCAGCTCAATTCGAACAACGGATTCGTGTTCCTGAGGTCAAAATACATAGGAAAAGACCCATACGAGCAATTCTTAGTGTCTCAGATTCAAATTTCTGGGTACGAACCACATTAAAATAGACGATAAAATGGATTTTTTAGTCTTGATCCCGAAGAGCTGGAAATTGGCGATCACTCGGTCAATTACAGAGATAGATCTATTTTCCTTCGAAAATCGGATTTCTGAGGTCAAAATACATCAGAAAAGTGTCATACGATCAATTCGCGAGAAAAAAAAAATTCGGCCCAAAAATCCTCAAAGGGATTTGAACCCGTGCAAATTTATCGATTGTTGGGTCAAAAATCAACATTGTTTTTTCTCGGGTTTCCCATGCTATTCTCATGTATTTTGATCTCAGAAATTCGAATCTGGGAGCCAAATTGTTCTATCTGCGGAAATTACCGAGTTATCCCCATTTTTTCGCATTTTTTGGTACAAATTTGAGGATATCTCGGAAAGAAAGAATCGCAGCTCAATTCGAACAGCGGATTCGTGTTCCTGAGGTCGAAATACATAGGAAAAGACCCATACGAGCAATTCTTAGTGTCTCAGTTTCAAATTCCTGGGTACGAACCACATTAAAATAGACGATTCAATGGATTTTTTAGTCTTGATCCCGAAGAGCTGGAAATTGGCGATCACTCGGTCAATTTCAGAGATAGATCTATTTTCCTCCAAAAATCGGATTCCTGAGGTCAAAATACATCAGAAAAGTGTCATACGATCAATTCGCGAGAAAAAAAAAAATTCGGCCCAAAAATCCTCAAAGGGATTTGAACCCGTGCAAATTTATCGATTTTTGGGTCAAAAATCAACATTGTTTTTCTTCGGGTTTCCCATGCTATTCTCATGTATTTTGATCTCAGAAATTCGAATCTGGAAGCCAAATTGTTCTATCTGCGGAAATTACCGAGTTATTCCCATTTTTTCGCATTTTTTGGTACAAATTTGAGGATATCTCGAAAAGAAAGAATCGCAGCTCAATTCGAACAACGGATTCGTGTTCCTGAGGTCAAAATACATAGGAAAAGACCCATACGAGCAATTCTTAGTGTCTCAGTTTCAAATTCCTGGGTACGAACCACATTAAAATAGACGATTCAATGGATTTTTTAGTCTTGATCCCGAAGAGCTGGAAATTGGCGATCACTCGGTCAATTTCAGAGATAGATCTATTTTCCTCCAAAAATCGGATTCCTGAGGTCAAAATACATCAGAAAAGTGTCATACGATCAATTCGCGAGAAAAAAAAAATTCGGCCCAAAAATCCTCAAAGGGATTTGAACCCGTGCAAATTTATCGATTGTTGGGTCAAAAATCAACATTGTTTTTTCTCGGGTTTCCCATGCTATTCTCATGTATTTTGATCTCAGAAATTCGAATCTGGGAGCCAAATTGTTCTATCTGCGGAAATTACCGAGTTATCCCCATTTTTTCGCATTTTTTGGTACAAATTTGAGGATATCTCGGAAAGAAAAAATCGCAGCTCAATTCGAACAGCGGATTCGTGTTCCTGAGGTCGAAATACATAGGAAAAGACCCATACGAGCAATTCTTAGTGTCTCAGTTTCAAATTCCTGGGTACGAACCACATTAAAATAGACGATTCAATGGATTTTTTAGTCTTGATCCCGAAGAGCTGGAAATTGGCGATCACTCGGTCAATTTCAGAGATAGATCTATTTTCCTCCAAAAATCGGATTCCTGAGGTCAAAATACATCAGAAAAGTGTCATACGATCAATTCGCGAGAAAAAAAAAAATTCGGCCCAAAAATCCTCAAAGGGATTTGAACCCGTGCAAATTTATCGATTTTTGGGTCAAAAATCAACATTGTTTTTCTTCGGGTTTCCCATGCTATTCTCATGTATTTTGATCTCAGAAATTCGAATCTGGAAGCCAAATTGTTCTATCTGCGGAAATTACCGAGTTATTCCCATTTTTTCGCATTTTTTGGTACAAATTTGAGGATATCTCGAAAAGAAAGAATCGCAGCTCAATTCGAACAACGGATTCGTGTTCCTGAGGTCAAAATACATAGGAAAAGACCCATACGAGCAATTCTTAGTGTCTCAGTTTCAAATTCCTGGGTACGAACCACATTAAAATAGACGATTCAATGGATTTTTTAGTCTTGATCCCGAAGAGCTGGAAATTGGCGATCACTCGGTCAATTTTAGAGATAGATCTATTTTCCTCCGAAATCGGATTCCTGAGGTCAAAATACATCAGAAAAGTGTCATACGATCAATTCGCGAGAAAAAAAAAAATTCGGCCCAAAAATCCTCAAAGGGATTTGAACCCGTGCAAATTTATCGATTTTTGGGTCAAAAATCAACATTGTTTTTCCTCGGGTTTCCCATGCTATTCTCATGTATTTTGATCTCAGAAATTCGAATCTGGGAGCCAAATTGTTCTATCTGCGGAAATTACCGAGTTATTCCCATTTTTTCGCATTTTTTGGTACAAATTTGAGGATATCTCGGAAAGACAGAATCGCAGCTCAATTCGAACAACGGATTCGTGTTCCTGAGGTCAAAATACATAGGAAAAAATCCATACGAGCAATTCTTAGTGTCTCAGATTCAAATTCCCTGGTACGAACCACATTAAAATAGACGATAAAATGGATTTTTTAGTCTTGATCCCGAAGAGCTGGAAATTGGCGATCACTCGGTCAATTCCAGAAATAGATCATTTTCCTTCAAAAGTCGGATTCCTGAGGTCAAAATACATCAGAAAAGTGTCATACGATCAATTCGCGAGAAAAAAAAAAATTCGGCCCAAAAATCCTCAAAGGGATTTGAACCCGTGCAAATTTATCGATTTTTGGGTCAAAAATCAACATTGTTTTTCCTCGGGTTTCCCATGCTATTCTCATGTATTTTGATCTCAGAATTCGAATCTGGAAGCCAAATTGTTCTATCTGCGGAAATTACCGAGTTATCCCCATTTTTTCGCATTTTTTGGTACAAATTTGAGGATATCTCGAAAAGAAAGAATCGCAGCCCAATTCGAACAACGGCTTCGTGTTCCCGAGGTCAAAATACATGGGAAAAGACCCATACGAGCAATTCTTAGTGTCTCAGATTCAAATTTCTGGGTACGAACCACATTAAAATAGACGCTAAAATGGATTTTTTAGTCTTGATCCCGAAGAGCTGGAAATTGGCGATCACTCGGTCAATTCCAGAGATAGATCTATTTTCCTTCAAAAATCGGATTCCTGAGGTCAAAATACATCAGAGAAGTGTCATACGATCAATTCGCGAGAAAAAAAAAAATTCGGCCCAAAAATCCTCAAAGGGATTTGAACCCGTGCAAATTTATCGATTTTTGGGTCAAAAATCAACATTGTTTTTTCTCGGGTTTCCCATGCTATTCTCATGTATTTTGATCTCAGAAATTCGAATCTGGGAGCCAAATTGTTCTATCTGCGGAAATTACCGAGTTATCCCCATTTTTTCGCATTTTTTGGTACAAATTTGAGGATATCTCGAAAAGAAAGAATCGCAGCTCAATTCGAACAACGGATTCGTGTTCCTGAGGTCATAATACATAGAAAAAGACCCATACGAGCAATTCTTAGTGTCTCAGATTCAAATTCCTGGGTACGAACCACATTAAAATAGACGATAAAATGGATTTTTTGGTCTTGATCCCGAAAAGCTGGAAATTGGCGATCACTCGGTCAATTTCAGAGATAGATCTATTTTCCTCCAAAAATCGGATTCCTGAGGTCAAAATACATCAGAAAAGTGTCATACGATCAATTCGCGAGAAAAAAAAAAATTCGGCCCAAAAATCCTCAAAGGGATTTGAACCCGTGCAAATTTATCGATTTTTGGGTCAAAAATCAACATTGTTTTTTCTCGGGTTTCCCATGCTATTCTCATGTATTTTGATCTCAGAAATTCGAATCTGGGAGCCGAATTGTTCTATCTGCGGAAATTACCGAGTTATCCCCATTTTTTCGCATTTTTTGGTACAAATTTGAGGATATCTCGGAAAGACAGAATCGCAGCTCAATTCGAACAACGGATTCGTGTTCCTGAGGTCATAATACATAGGAAAAGACCCATACGAGCAATTCTTAGTGTCTCAGTTTCAAATTCCTGGGTACGAACCACATTAAAATAGACGATAAAATGGATTTTTTAGTCTTGATCCCGAAGAGCTGGAAATTGGCGATCACTCGGTCAATTCCAGAAATAGATCATTTTCCTTCAAAAGTCGGATTCCTGAGGTCAAAATACATCAGAAAAGTGTCATACGATCAATTCCCGAGAAAAAAAAAAATTCGGCCCAAAAATCCTCAAAGGGATTTGAACCCGTGCAAATTTATCGATTTTTGGGTCAAAAATCAACATTGTTTTTCCTCGGGTTTCCCATGCTATTCTCATGTATTTTGATCTCAGAATTCGAATCTGGAAGCCAAATTGTTCTATCTGCGGAAATTACCGAGTTATCCCCATTTTTTCGCATTTTTTGGTACAAATTTGAGGATATCTCGAAAAGAAAGAATCGCAGCTCAATTCGAACAACGGCTTCGTGTTCCCGAGGTCAAAATACATGGGAAAAGACCCATACGAGCAATTCTTAGTGTCTCAGATTCAAATTTCTGGGTACGAACCACATTAAAATAGACGCTAAAATGGATTTTTTAGTCTTGATCCCGAAGATCTGGAAATTGGCGATCACTCGGTCAATTTCAGAGATAGATCTATTTTTCTTCAAAAATCGGATTCCTGAGGTCAAAATACATCAGAAAAGTGTCATTTGATCAATTTGCGAGAAAAAAAAAAATTCGGCCCAAAAATCCTCAAAGGGATGTGAACCCGCGCAAATTTATCGATTTTTGGGTAAAAAATCAACATTGTTTTTTTTTGGGTTTCCCATGCTATTTTCATGTATTTTGATCTCAGAAATTCGAATCTGGAAGCCAATTTGTTCTATCTGCGGGAATTACCGAGTTATCCCCATTTTTTCGAATTTTTTGGTACAAATTTGAGGATATCTCGGAAAGACAGAATCGCAGCTCAATTCGAACAACGGATTCGTGTTCCTGAGGTCAAAATACATAGGAAAAGACCCATACGAGCAATCCTCAGTGTCTCAGATTCAAATTCCTGGGTACGAACCACATTAAAATAGACGATAAAATGGATTTTTTGGTCTTGATCCCGAAGAGCTGGAAATTGGCGATCACTCGGTCAATTCCAGAGATAGATCTATTTTCCTTCAAAAATCGGATTCCTGAGGTCAAAATACATCACATAAGTGTCATACGATCAATTCCCGAGAAAAAAAAAAATTCGGCCCAAAAATCCTCAAAGGGATTTGAACCCGTGCAAATTTATCGATTTTTGGGTCAAAAATCAACATTGTTTTTTCTTGGGTTTCCCATGCTATTCTCATGTATTTTGATCTCAGAAATTCGAATCTGGAAGCCAAATTGTTCTATCTGCGGGAATTACCGAGTTATCCCCATTTTTTCGAATTTTTTGGTACAAATTTGAGGATATCTCGGAAAGACAGAATCGCAGCTCAATTCGAACAACGGATTCGTGTTCCTGAGGTCAAAATACATAGGAAAAGACCCATACGAGCAATCCTCAGTGTCTCAGATTCAAATTCCTGGGTACGAACCACATTAAAATAGACGATAAAATGGATTTTTTGGTCTTGATCCCGAAGAGCTGGAAATTGGCGATCACTCGGTCAATTCCAGAGATAGATCTATTTTCCTTCAAAAATCGGATTCCTGAGGTCAAAATACATCAGAAAAGTGTCATACGATCAATTCGCGAGAAAAAAAAAAATTCGGCCCAAAAATCCTCAAAGGGATTTGAACCCGTGCAAATTTATCGATTTTTGGGTCAAAAATCAACATTGTTTTTTCTCGGGTTTTCCATGCTATTCTCATGTATTTTGATCTCAGAAATTCGAATCTGGGAGCCAAATTGTTCTATCTGCGGAAATTACCGAGTTATCCCCATTTTTTCGCATTTTTTGGTACAAATTTGAGGATATCTCGGAAAGAAAGAATCGCAGCTCAATTCGAACAGCGGATTCGTGTTCCTGAGGTCAAAATACATAGGAAAAGACCCATACGAGCAATTCTTAGTGTCTCAGTTTCAAATTCCTGGGTACGAACCACATTAAAATAGACGATTCAATGGATTTTTTAGTCTTGATCCCGAAGAGCTGGAAATTGGCGATCACTCGGTCAATTTCAGAGATAGATCTATTTTCCTCCAAAAATTGGATTCCTGAGGTCAAAATACATCAGAGAAGTGTCGTACGATCAATTCGCGAGAAAAAAAAAAATTCGGCCCATAAATCCTCAAAGGGATTTGAACCCGTGCAAATTTATCGATTTTTGGGTCAAAAATCAACATTGTTTTTCCTCGGGTTTCCCATGCTATTCTCATGTATTTTGATCTCAGAAATTCGAATCTGGGAGCCAAATTGTTCTATCTGCGGAAATTACCGAGTTATCCCCATTTTTTCGCATTTTTTGGTACAAATTTGAGGATATCTCGAAAAGAAAGAATCGCAGCTCAATTCGAACAACGGATTCGTGTTCCTGAGGTCATAATACATAGGAAAAGACCCATACGAGCAATTCTTAGTGTCTCAGATTCAAATTCCTGGGTACGAACCACATTAAAATAGACGATAAAATGGATTTTTTAGTCTTGATCCCGATGAGCTGGAAATTGGCGATCACTCGGTCAATTTCAGAGATAGATCTATTTTCCTCCAAAAATCGGATTCCTGAGGTCAAAATACATCAGAAAAGTGTCATACGATCAATTCGCGAGAAAAAAAAAAATTCGGCCCAAAAATCCTCAAAGGGATTTGAACCCGTGCATATTTATGGATTTTTGGGTCAAAAATCAACATTGTTTTTCCTCGGGTTTCCCATGCTATTCTCATGTATTTTGATCTCAGAAATTCAAATCTGGGAGCCAAATTGTTCTATCTGCGGAAATTACCGAGTTATCCCCATTTTTTCGCATTTTTTGGTACAAATTTGAGGATATCTCGGAAAGAAAGAATCGCAGCTCAATTCAAACAACGGATTCGTGTTCCTGAGGTCAAAATACATAGGAAAAAATGCATACGAGCAATTCTTAGTGTCTCAGATTCAAATTCCTGGGTACGAACCACATTAAAATAGACGATAAAATGGATTTTTTAGTCTTGATCCCGAAGAGCTGGAAATTGGCGATCACTCGGTCAATTCCAGAAATAGATCATTTTCCTTCAAAAGTCGGATTCCTGAGGTCAAAATACATCAGAAAAGTGTCATACGATCAATTCCCGAGAAAAAAAAAAATTCGGCCCAAAAATCCTCAAAGGGATTTGAACCCGTGCAAATTTATCGATTTTTGGGTCAAAAATCAACATTGTTTTTCCTCGGGTTTCCCATGCTATTCTCATGTATTTTGATCTCAGAATTCGAATCTGGAAGCCAAATTGTTCTATCTGCGGAAATTACCGAGTTATCCCCATTTTTTCGCATTTTTTGGTACAAATTTGAGGATATCTCGAAAAGAAAGAATCGCAGCCCAATTCGAACAACGGCTTCGTGTTCCCGAGGTCAAAATACATGGGAAAAGACCCATACGAGCAATTCTTAGTGTCTCAGATTCAAATTTCTGGGTACGAACCACATTAAAATAGACGCTAAAATGGATTTTTTAGTCTTGATCCCGAAGATCTGGAAATTGGCGATCACTCGGTCAATTTCAGAGATAGATCTATTTTTCTTCAAAAATCGGATTCCTGAGGTCAAAATACATCAGAAAAGTGTCATTTGATCAATTTGCGAGAAAAAAAAAAATTCGGCCCAAAAATCCTCAAAGGGATTTGAACCCGCGCAAATTTATCGATTTTTGGGTCAAAAATCAACATTGTTTTTTCTTGGGTTTCCCATGCTATTCTCATGTATTTTGATCTCAGAAATTCGAATCTGGAAGCCAAATTGTTCTATCTGCGGGAATTACCGAGTTATCCCCATTTTTTCGAATTTTTTGGTACAAATTTGAGGATATCTCGGAAAGACAGAATCGCAGCTCAATTCGAACAACGGATTCGTGTTCCTGAGGTCAAAATACATAGGAAAAGACCCATACGAGCAATCCTCAGTGTCTCAGATTCAAATTCCTGGGTACGAACCACATTAAAATAGACGATAAAATGGATTTTTTGGTCTTGATCCCGAAGAGCTGGAAATTGGCGATCACTCGGTCAATTCCAGAGATAGATCTATTTTCCTTCAAAAATCGGATTCCTGAGGTCAAAATACATCAGAAAAGTGTCATACGATCAATTCGCGAGAAAAAAAAAAATTTGGCCCAAAAATCCTCAAAGGGATTTGAACCCGCGCAAATTTATCGATTTTTGGGTCAAAAATCAACATTGTTTTTTCTTGGGTTTTCCATGCTATTCTCATGTATTTTGATCTCAGAAATTCGAATCTGGAAGCCAAATTGTTCTATCTGCGGAAATTACCGAGTTATCCGCATTTTTTCGAATTTTTTGGTACAAATTTGAGGATATCTCGGACAGACAGAATCGCAGCTCAATTCGAACAACGGATTCGTGTTCCTGAGGTCAAAATACATAGGAAAAGACCCATACGAGCAATTCTTAGTGTCTCAGATTCAAATTCCTGGGTACGAACCACATTAAAATAGACGATAAAATGGATTTTTTGGTCTTGATCCCGAAGAGCTGGAAATTGGCGATCACTCGGTCAATTCCAGAGATAGATCTATTTTCCTTCAAAAATCGGATTCCTGAGGTCAAAATACATCAGAAAAGTGTCATACGATCAATTCGCGAGAAAAAAAAAAATTCGGCCCAAAAATCCTCGAAGGGATTTGAACCCGCGCAAATTTATCGATTTTTGGGTCAAAAATCAACATTGTTTTTTCTTGGGTTTCCCATGCTATTCTCATGTATTTTGATCTCAGAAATTCGAATCTGGAAGCCAAATTGTTCTATCTGCGGAAATTACCGAGTTATCCGCATTTTTTCGAATTTTTTGGTACAAATTTGAGGATATCTCGGAAAGACAGAATCGCAGCTCAATTCGAACAACGGATTCGTGTTCCTGAGGTCAAAATACATAGGAAAAGACCCATACGAGCAATTCTTAGTGTCTCAGATTCAAATTCCTGGGTACGAACCACATTAAAATAGACGATAAAATGGATTTTTTGGTCTTGATCCCGAAGAGCTGGAAATTGGCGATCACTCGGTCAATTCCAGAGATAGATCTATTTTCCTCCAAAAATCGGATTCCTGAGGTCAAAATACATCAGAAAAGTGTCATACGATCAATTCGCGAGAAAAAAAAAAATTCGGCCCAAAAATCCTCAAAGGGATTTGAACCCGCGCAAATTTATCGATTTTTGGGTCAAAAATCAACATTGTTTTTTCTCGGGATTCCCATGCTATTCTCATGTATTTTGATCTCAGAAATTCGAATCTCGGAGCCAAATTGTTCTATCTGCGGAAATTACCGAGTTATCCCCATTTTTTCGCATTTTTTGGTCCAAATTTGAGGATATCTCGGAAAGAAAGAATCGCAGCTCAATTCGAACAACGGATTCGTGTTCCTGAGGTCAAAATACATAGGAAAAGACCCATACGAGCAATTCTTAGTGTCTCAGATTCAAATTTCTGGGTACGAACCACATTAAAATAGACGATAAAATGGATTTTTCAGTCTTGATCCCGAAGAGCTGGAAATTGGCGATCACTCGGTCAATTCCAGAGATAGATCTATTTTCCTTCGAAAATCGGATTCCTGAGGTCAAAATACATCAGAAAAGTGTCATACGATCAATTCGCGGGGAAAAAAAAAAATTCGGCCCAAAAATCCTCGAAGGGATTTGAACCTGTGCAAATTTATCGATTTTTGGGTCAAAAATCAACATTGTTTTTTCTCGGGTTTCCCATGCTATTCTCATGTATTTCGATCTCAGAAATTCGAATCTGGGAGCCGAATCGTTCTATCTGCGGAAATTACCGAGTTATCCCCATTTTTTCGCATTTTTTGGTACAAATTTGAGGATATCCCGGAAAGAAAGAATCGCAGCTCAATTCGAACAACGGATTCGTGTTCCTGAGGTCAAAATACATAGAAAAAGTTCCATACGAGCAATTTTCAGTCTCTCAGATTCAAATTCCTGGGTACGAACCACATTACAATTGACGATAAAATGGATTTTTTAGTCTTGATCCCGAAGATCTGGAAATTGGCGATCACTCGGTCAATTTCAGAGATAGATCTATTTTCGTTCAAAAATCGGATTCCTGAGGTCAAAATACATCAGAAAAGTGTCATACGATCAATTCGCGAGAAAAAAAAAAAATTCGGCCCAAAAATCCTCGAAGGGATTTGAACCTGTGCAAATTTATCGATTTTTGGGTCAAAAATCAACATTGTTTTTTCTCGGGTTTCCCATGCTATTCTCATGTATTTTGATCTCAGAAATTCGAATCTGGGAGCCAAATTGTTCTATCTGCGGAAATTACCGAGTTATCCCCATTTTTTCGCATTTTTTGGTCCAAATTTGAGGATATCCCGGAAAGAAAGAATCGCAGCTCAATTCGAACAACGGATTCGTGTTCCTGAGGTCAAAATACATAGGAAAAGACCCATACGAGCAATTCTTAGTGTTTCAGATTCAAATTCCTGGGTACGAACCACATTAAAATAGACGCTAAAATGGATTTTTTAGTCTTGATCCCGAAGATCTGGAAATTGGCGATCACTCGGTCAATTTCAGAGATAGATCTATTTTTCTTCAAAAATCGGATTCCTGAGGTCAAAATACATCAGAAAAGTGTCATACGATCAATTTGCGAGAAAAAAAAAAATTCGGCCCAAAAATCCTCAAAGGGATTTGAACCCGCGCAAATTTATCGATTTTTGGGTCAAAAATCAACATTGTTTTTTCTTGGGTTTCCCATGCTATTCTCATGTATTCTGATCTCAGAAATTCAAATCTGGAAGCCAAATTGTTCTATCTGCGGAAATTACCGAGTTATCCCCATTTTTTCGAATTTTTTGGTACAAATTTGAGGATATCTCGGAAAGACAGAATCGCAGCTCAATTCGAACAACAGATTCGTGTTCCTGAGGTCGAAATACATAGGAAAAGACCCATACGAGCAATTCTTAGTGTCTCAGATTCAAATTCCTGGGTACGAACCACATTAAAATAGACGATAAAATGGATTTTTTGGTCTTGATCCCGAAGAGCTGGAAATTGGCGATCACTCGGTCAATTCCAGAGATAGATCTATTTTCCTTCAAAAATCAGATTCCTGAGGTGAAAATACATCAGAAAAGTGTCATACGATCAATTCGCGAGAAAAAAAAAAATTCGGCCCAAAAATCCTCAAAGGGATTTGAACCCGCGCAAATTTATCGATTTTTGGGTCAAAAATCAACATTGTTTTTTCTCGGGATTCCCATGCTATTCTCATGTATTTTGATCTCAGAAATTCGAATCTCGGAGCCAAATTGTTCTATCTGCGGAAATTACCGAGTTATCCCCATTTTTTCGCATTTTTTGGTCCAAATTTGAGGATATCTCGGAAAGAAAGAATCGCAGCTCAATTCGAACAACGGATTCGTGTTCCTGAGGTCAAAATACATAGGAAAAGACCCATACGAGCAATTCTTAGTGTCTCAGATTCAAATTCCTGGGTACGAACCACATTAAAATAGACGATAAAATGGATTTTTTGGTCTTGATCCCGAAGAGCTGGAAATTGGCGATCACTCGGTCAATTCCAGAGATAGATCTATTTTCCTTCAAAAATCGGATTCCTGAGGTCAAAATACATCAGAAAAGTGTCATACGATCAATTCGCGAGAAAAAAAAAAATTCGGCCCAAAAATCCTCAAAGGGATTTGAACCCGCGCAAATTTATCGATTTTTGGTTCAAAAATCAACATTGTTTTTTTTCGGGATTCCCATGCTATTCTCATGTATTTTGATCTCAGAAATTCGAATCTGGGAGCCAAATTGTTCTATCTGCGGAAATTACCGAGTTATCCCCATTTTTTCGCATTTTTTGGTCCAAATTTGAGGATATCTCGGAAAAAAAGAATCGCAGCTCAATTCGAACAACGGATTCGTGTTCCTGAGGTCAAAATACATAGGAAAAGACCCATACGAGCAATTCTTAGTGTCTCAGATTCAAATTCCTGGGTACGAACCACATTAAAATAGACGATAAAATGGATTTTTGAGTCTTGATCCCGAAGAGCTGGAAATTGGCGATCACTCGGTCAATTTCAGAGATAGATCTATTTTCCTTCAAAAAACAAATTCCTGAAGTCAAAATACATCAAAAAAGTGTCATACGATCAATTCGCGAGAAAAAAAAAAAATTCGGCCCAAAAATCCTCGAAGGGATTTGAACCTGTGCAAATTTATCGATTTTTGGGTCAAAAATCAACATTGTTTTTTCTCGGGTTTCCCATGCTATTCTCATGTATATAGATCTCAGAAATTCGAATCTGGAAGCCAAATTGTTCTATCTGCGGAAATTACCGAGTTATCCCCATTTTTTCGAATTTTTTGGTACAAATTTGAGGATATCTCGGAAAGACAGAATCGCAGCTCAATTCGAACAACGGATTCGTGTTCCTGAGGTCAAAATACATAGGAAAAGACCCATACGAGCAATTCTCAGTCTCTCAGATTCAAATTCCTGGGTACGAACCACATTACAATTGACGATAAAATGGATTTTTCAGTCTTGATCCCGAAGAGCTGGAAATTGGCGATCACTCGGTCAATTTCAGAGATAAATCTATTTTCCTTCAAAAATCGGATTCCTGAGGTCAAAATACATCAGAAAAGTGTCATACGATCAATTCGCGAGAAAAAAAAAAATTCGGCCCAAAAATCCTCGAAGGGATTTGAACCCGCGCAAATTTATCGATTTTTGGGTCAAAAATCCACATTGTTTTTTCTTGGGTTTCCCATGCTATTCTCATGTATTTTGATCTCAGAAATTCGAATCCGGAAGCCAAATTGTTTTATCTGCGGAAATTACCGAGTTATCCCCATTTTTTCGAATTTTTTGGTACAAATTTGAGGATATCTCGGAAAGACAGAATCGCAGCTCAATTCGAACAACGGATTCGTGTTCCTGAGGTCAAAATACATAGGAAAAGACCCATACGAGCAATTCTTAGTGTCTCAGATTCAAATTCCTGGGTACGAACCACATTAAAATAGACGATAAAATGGATTTTTTGGTCTTGATCCCGAAGAGCTGGAAATTGGCGATCACTCGGTCAATTCCAGAGATAAATCTATTTTCCTTCAAAAATCGGATTCCTGAGGTCAAAATACATCAGAAAAGTGTCATACGATCAATTCGCGAGAAAAAAAAAAATTCGGCCCAAAAATCCTCAAAGGGATTTGAACCCGCGCAAATTTATCGATTTTTGGGTCAAAAATCAACATTGTTTCTTCTCGGGATTCCCATGCTATTCTCATGTATTTTGATCTCAGAAATTCGAATCTGGAAGCCAAATTGTTCTATCTGCGGAAATTACCGAGTTATCCCCATTTTTTCGCATTTTTTGGTCCAAATTTGAGGATATCTCGGAAAGAAAGAATCGCAGCTCAATTCGAACAACGGATTCGTGTTCCTGAGGTCAAAATACATAGGAAAAGACCCATACGAGCAATTCTTAGTGTCTCAGATTCAAATTCCTGGGTACGAACCACATTAAAATAGACGATAAAATGGATTTTTTGGTCTTGATCCCGAAGAGCCGGAAATTGGCGATCACTCGGTCAATTCCAGAGATAGATCTATTTTCCTCCAAAAATCGGATTCCTGAGGTCAAAATACATCAGAAAAGTGTCATACGATCAATTTGCAAGAAAAAAAAAAATTCGGCCCAAAAATCCTCAAAGGGATTTGAACCCGCGCAAATTTATCGATTTTTGGGTCAAAAATCAACATTGTTTTTTCTTGGGTTTCCCATGCTATTCTCATGTATTTTGATCTCAGAATTTCGAATCTGGAAGCCAAATTGTTCTATCCGCGGAAATTACCGAGTTATCCCCATTTTTTTCGCATTTTTTGGTACAAATTTGAGGATATCCCGGAAAGAAAGAATCGCAGCTCAATTCGAACAACGGATTCGTGTTCCTGAGGTCAAAATACATAGGAAAAGACCCGAACAAGCAATTCTTAGTGTCTCAGATTCAAATTCCTGGGTACGAACCACATTAAAATAGACGATAAAATGGATTTTTTAGTCTCGATCCCGAAGAGCTGGAAATTGGCGATCACTCGGTCAATTTCAGAGATAGATTAATTTTCCTTCAAAAATCGGATTCCTGAGGTCAAAATACATCAGAAAAGTGTCATACGATCAATTCGCGAGAAAAAAAAAAATTCGGCCCAAAAATCCTCAAAGGGATTTGAACCCGTGCAAATTTATCGATTTTTGGGTCAAAAATCAACATTGTTTTTTCACGGGATTCCCATGCTATTCTCATGTATTTTGATCTCAGAAATTCGAATCTGGGAGCCAAATTGTTCTATCTGCGGAAATTACCGAGTTATCCCCATTTTTTCGCATTTTTTGGTCCAAATTTGAGGATATCTCGGAAAGAAAAAATCGCAGCTCAATTCGAACAACGGATTCGTGTTCCTGAGGTTAAAATATATAGGAAAAGTTCCATACGAGCAATTCTTAGTGTCTCAGATTCAAATTCCTGGGTACGAACCACATTAAAATAGACGATAAAATGGATTTTTTAGTCTTGATCCCGGAGAGCTGGAAATTGGCGATCACTCGGTCAATTCCAGAGATAGATCTATTTTCCTTCAAAAATCGGATTCCTGAGGTCAAAATACATCAGAAAAGTGTCATACGATCAATTCGCGAGGAAAAAAAAAAATTCGGCCCAAAAATCCTCGAAGGGATTTGAACCTGTGCAAATTTATCGATTTTTGGGTCAAAAATCAACATTGTTTTTTCTCGGGTTTCCCATGCTATTCTCATGTATTTCGATCTCAGAAATTCGAATCTGGGAGCCGAATCGTTCTATCTGCGGAAATTACCGAGTTATCCCCATTTTTTCGCATTTTTTGGTACAAATTTGAGGATATCCCGGAAAGAAAGAATCGCAGCTCAATTCGAACAACGGATTCGTGTTCCTGAGGTCAAAATACATAGGAAAAGTTCCATACGAGCAATTCTTAGTCTCTCAGATCCAAATTCCTGGGTACGAACCACATTAAAATAGACGATAAAATGGATTTTTCAGTCTTGATCCCGAAGAGCTGGAAATTGGCGATCACTCGGTCAATTTCAGAGATAGATCTATTTTCGTTCAAAAATCGGATTCCTGAGGTCAAAATACATCAGAAAAGTGTCATACGATCAATTCGCGAGAAAAAAAAAAAATTCGGTCCAAAAATCCTCAAAGGGATTTGAACCCGCGCAAATTTATCGATTTTTGGGTCAAAAATCAACATTGTTTTTTCTTGGGTTTCCCATGCTATTCTCATGTATTTCGATCTCAGAAATTCGAATCTGGAAGCCAAATTGTTCTATCTGCGGAAATTACCGAGTTATCCCCCATTTTTTTTCGCATTTTTTGGTCCAAATTTGAGGATATCTCGAAAGAAAGAATCGCAGCTCAATTCGAACAACGGATTCGTGTTCCTGAGGTCAAAATACATAGGAAAAGACCCATACGGCAATTCTTAGTGTCTCAGATTCAAATTCCTGGGTACGAACACATTAAAATAGACGATAAAATGGATTTTGAGTCTTGATCCCGAAGAGCTGGAAATTGGCGATCACTCGGTCAATTTCAGAGATAGATCTATTTTCCTTCAAAAATCGGATTCCTGAAGTCAAAATACATCAAAAAAGTGTCATACGATCAATTTGCGAGAAAAAAAAAAATTCGGCCCAAAAATCCTCGAAGGATTTGAACCCGCGCAAATTTATCGATTTTTGGGTCAAAAATCAACATTGTTTTTTCTTGGGTTTCCCATGCTATTATCATGTATTTTGATCTCAGAAATTCGAATCTGGGAGCCAAATTGTTCTATCTGCGGAAATTACCGAGTTATCCCCATTTTTTCGCATTTTTTGGTACAAATTTGAGGATATCTCGGAAAGACAGAATCGCAGCTCAATTCGAACAACGGATTCGTGTTCCTGAGGTCAAAATACATAGGAAAAGACCCATACGAGCAATTCTTAGTGTCTCAGATTCAAATTCCTGGGTACGAACCACATTAAAATAGACGATAAAATGGATTTTTTGGTCTTGATCCCGAAGAGCTGGAAATTGGCGATCACTCGGTCAATTCCAGAGATAGATCTATTTTCCTTCAAAAATCGGATTCCTGAGGTCAAAATACATCAGAAAAGTGTCATACGATCAATTCGCGAGGAAAAAAAAAATTCGGCCCAAAAATCCTCGAAGGATTTGAACCTGTGCAAATTTATCGATTTTTGGGTCAAAAATCAACTTTGTTTTTTCTCGGGTTTCCCATGCTATTCTCATGTATTTCGATCTCAGAAATTCGAATCTGGGAGCCGAATCGTTCTATCTGCGGAAATTACCGAGTTATCCCCATTTTTTCGCATTTTTTGGTACAAATTTGAGGATATCCCGGAAAGAAAGAATCGCAGCTCAATTCGAACAACGGATTCGTGTTCCTGAGGTCAAAATACATAGGAAAAGTTCCATACGAGCAATTCTTAGTGTCTCAGATCCAAATTCCTGGGTACGAACCACATTAAAATAGACGATAAAATGGATTTTTCAGTCTTGATCCCGAAGAGCTGGAAATTGGCGATCACTCGGTCAATTTCAGAGATAGATCTATTTTCGTTCAAAAATCGGATTCCTGAGGTCAAAATACATCAGAAAAGTGTCATACGATCAATTCGCGAGAAAAAAAAAAATTCGGTCCAAAAATCCTCAAAGGGATTTGAACCCGCGCAAATTTATCGATTTTTGGGTCAAAAATCAACATTGTTTTTTCTTGGGTTTCCCATGCTATTCTCATGTATTTCGATCTCAGAAATTCGAATCTGGAAGCCAAATTGTTCTATCTGCGGAAATTACCGAGTTATCCCCATTTTTTCGCATTTTTTGGTACAAATTTGAGGATATCTCGGAAAGACAGAATCGCAGCTCAATTCGAACAACGGATTCGTGTTCCTGAGGTCAAAATACATAGGAAAAGACCCATACGAGCAATTCTCAGTCTCTCAGATTCAAATTCCTGGGTACGAACCACATTACAATTGACGATAAAATGGATTTTTCAGTCTTGATCCCGAAGAGCTGGAAATTGGCGATCACTCGGTCAATTTCAGAGATAAATCTATTTTCCTTCAAAAATCGGATTCCTGAGGTCAAAATACATCAGAAAAGTGTCATACGATCAATTCGCGAGAAAAAAAAAAATTCGGCCCAAAAATCCTCGAAGGGATTTGAACCCGCGCAAATTTATCGATTTTTGGGTCAAAAATCCACATTGTTTTTTCTTGGGTTTCCCATGCTATTCTCATGTATTTTGATCTCAGAAATTCGAATCCGGAAGCCAAATTGTTTTATCTGCGGAAATTACCGAGTTATCCCCATTTTTTCGAATTTTTTGGTACAAATTTGAGGATATCTCGGAAAGACAGAATCGCAGCTCAATTCGAACAACGGATTCGTGTTCCTGAGGTCAAAATACATAGGAAAAGACCCATACGAGCAATTCTTAGTGTCTCAGATTCAAATTCCTGGGTACGAACCACATTAAAATAGACGATAAAATGGATTTTTTGGTCTTGATCCCGAAGAGCTGGAAATTGGCGATCACTCGGTCAATTCCAGAGATAAATCTATTTTCCTTCAAAAATCGGATTCCTGAGGTCAAAATACATCAGAAAAGTGTCATACGATCAATTCGCGAGAAAAAAAAAAATTCGGCCCAAAAATCCTCAAAGGGATTTGAACCCGCGCAAATTTATCGATTTTTGGGTCAAAAATCAACATTGTTTCTTCTCGGGATTCCCATGCTATTCTCATGTATTTTGATCTCAGAAATTCGAATCTGGAAGCCAAATTGTTCTATCTGCGGAAATTACCGAGTTATCCCCATTTTTTCGCATTTTTTGGTCCAAATTTGAGGATATCTCGGAAAGAAAGAATCGCAGCTCAATTCGAACAACGGATTCGTGTTCCTGAGGTCAAAATACATAGGAAAAGACCCATACGAGCAATTCTTAGTGTCTCAGATTCAAATTCCTGGGTACGAACCACATTAAAATAGACGATAAAATGGATTTTTTGGTCTTGATCCCGAAGAGCCGGAAATTGGCGATCACTCGGTCAATTCCAGAGATAGATCTATTTTCCTCCAAAAATCGGATTCCTGAGGTCAAAATACATCAGAAAAGTGTCATACGATCAATTTGCAAGAAAAAAAAAAAATTCGGCCCAAAAATCCTCAAAGGGATTTGAACCCGCGCAAATTTATCGATTTTTGGGTCAAAAATCAACATTGTTTTTTCTTGGGTTTCCCATGCTATTCTCATGTATTTTGATCTCAGAATTTCGAATCTGGAAGCCAAATTGTTCTATCCGCGGAAATTACCGAGTTATCCCCATTTTTTCGCATTTTTTGGTACAAATTTGAGGATATCCCGGAAAGAAAGAATCGCAGCTCAATTCGAACAACGGATTCGTGTTCCTGAGGTCAAAATACATAGGAAAAGACCCGAACAAGCAATTCTTAGTGTCTCAGATTCAAATTCCTGGGTACGAACCACATTAAAATAGACGATAAAATGGATTTTTTAGTCTCGATCCCGAAGAGCTGGAAATTGGCGATCACTCGGTCAATTTCAGAGATAGATTAATTTTCCTTCAAAAATCGGATTCCTGAGGTCAAAATACATCAGAAAAGTGTCATACGATCAATTCGCGAGAAAAAAAAAAATTCGGCCCAAAAATCCTCAAAGGGATTTGAACCCGTGCAAATTTATCGATTTTTGGGTCAAAAATCAACATTGTTTTTTCACGGGATTCCCATGCTATTCTCATGTATTTTGATCTCAGAAATTCGAATCTGGGAGCCAAATTGTTCTATCTGCGGAAATTACCGAGTTATCCCCATTTTTTCGCATTTTTTGGTCCAAATTTGAGGATATCTCGGAAAGAAAAAATCGCAGCTCAATTCGAACAACGGATTCGTGTTCCTGAGGTTAAAATATATAGGAAAAGTTCCATACGAGCAATTCTTAGTGTCTCAGATTCAAATTCCTGGGTACGAACCACATTAAAATAGACGATAAAATGGATTTTTTAGTCTTGATCCCGGAGAGCTGGAAATTGGCGATCACTCGGTCAATTCCAGAGATAGATCTATTTTCCTTCAAAAATCGGATTCCTGAGGTCAAAATACATCAGAAAAGTGTCATACGATCAATTCGCGAGGAAAAAAAAAAATTCGGCCCAAAAATCCTCGAAGGGATTTGAACCTGTGCAAATTTATCGATTTTTGGGTCAAAAATCAACATTGTTTTTTCTCGGGTTTCCCATGCTATTCTCATGTATTTCGATCTCAGAAATTCGAATCTGGGAGCCGAATCGTTCTATCTGCGGAAATTACCGAGTTATCCCCATTTTTTCGCATTTTTTGGTACAAATTTGAGGATATCCCGGAAAGAAAGAATCGCAGCTCAATTCGAACAACGGATTCGTGTTCCTGAGGTCAAAATACATAGGAAAAGTTCCATACGAGCAATTCTTAGTCTCTCAGATCCAAATTCCTGGGTACGAACCACATTAAAATAGACGATAAAATGGATTTTTCAGTCTTGATCCCGAAGAGCTGGAAATTGGCGATCACTCGGTCAATTTCAGAGATAGATCTATTTTCGTTCAAAAATCGGATTCCTGAGGTCAAAATACATCAGAAAAGTGTCATACGATCAATTCGCGAGAAAAAAAAAAAATTCGGTCCAAAAATCCTCAAAGGGATTTGAACCCGCGCAAATTTATCGATTTTTGGGTCAAAAATCAACATTGTTTTTTCTTGGGTTTCCCATGCTATTCTCATGTATTTCGATCTCAGAAATTCGAATCTGGAAGCCAAATTGTTCTATCTGCGGAAATTACCGAGTTATCCCCATTTTTTCGCATTTTTTGGTCCAAATTTGAGGATATCTCGGAAAGAAAGAATCGCAGCTCAATTCGAACAACGGATTCGTGTTCCTGAGGTCAAAATACATAGGAAAAGACCCATACGAGCAATTCTTAGTGTCTCAGATTCAAATTCCTGGGTACGAACCACATTAAAATAGACGATAAAATGGATTTTTGAGTCTTGATCCCGAAGAGCTGGAAATTGGCGATCACTCGGTCAATTTCAGAGATAGATCTATTTTCCTTCAAAAATCGGATTCCTGAAGTCAAAATACATCAAAAAAGTGTCATACGATCAATTTGCGAGAAAAAAAAAAATTCGGCCCAAAAATCCTCGAAGGGATTTGAACCCGCGCAAATTTATCGATTTTTGGGTCAAAAATCAACATTGTTTTTTCTTGGGTTTCCCATGCTATTATCATGTATTTTGATCTCAGAAATTCGAATCTGGGAGCCAAATTGTTCTATCTGCGGAAATTACCGAGTTATCCCCATTTTTTCGCATTTTTTGGTACAAATTTGAGGATATCTCGGAAAGACAGAATCGCAGCTCAATTCGAACAACGGATTCGTGTTCCTGAGGTCAAAATACATAGGAAAAGACCCATACGAGCAATTCTTAGTGTCTCAGATTCAAATTCCTGGGTACGAACCACATTAAAATAGACGATAAAATGGATTTTTTGGTCTTGATCCCGAAGAGCTGGAAATTGGCGATCACTCGGTCAATTCCAGAGATAGATCTATTTTCCTTCAAAAATCGGATTCCTGAGGTCAAAATACATCAGAAAAGTGTCATACGATCAATTCGCGAGGAAAAAAAAAAATTCGGCCCAAAAATCCTCGAAGGGATTTGAACCTGTGCAAATTTATCGATTTTTGGGTCAAAAATCAACTTTGTTTTTTCTCGGGTTTCCCATGCTATTCTCATGTATTTCGATCTCAGAAATTCGAATCTGGGAGCCGAATCGTTCTATCTGCGGAAATTACCGAGTTATCCCCATTTTTTCGCATTTTTTGGTACAAATTTGAGGATATCCCGGAAAGAAAGAATCGCAGCTCAATTCGAACAACGGATTCGTGTTCCTGAGGTCAAAATACATAGGAAAAGTTCCATACGAGCAATTCTTAGTGTCTCAGATCCAAATTCCTGGGTACGAACCACATTAAAATAGACGATAAAATGGATTTTTCAGTCTTGATCCCGAAGAGCTGGAAATTGGCGATCACTCGGTCAATTTCAGAGATAGATCTATTTTCGTTCAAAAATCGGATTCCTGAGGTCAAAATACATCAGAAAAGTGTCATACGATCAATTCGCGAGAAAAAAAAAAATTCGGTCCAAAAATCCTCAAAGGGATTTGAACCCGCGCAAATTTATCGATTTTTGGGTCAAAAATCAACATTGTTTTTTCTTGGGTTTCCCATGCTATTCTCATGTATTTCGATCTCAGAAATTCGAATCTGGAAGCCAAATTGTTCTATCTGCGGAAATTACCGAGTTATCCCCATTTTTTCGCATTTTTTGGTACAAATTTGAGGATATCTCGGAAAGAAAGAATCGCAGCTCAATTCGAACAACAAATTCGTGTTCTCGAGGTCAAAATACATAAGAAAAGTGCCTTACGAATAATTCTCATTTTCTCAGATTTCCAATGCATTACAACGCGATGCAACGGAAGACAAATTTATTTGGAATTTTTTTTTTTTCCGATGTACACTCGGTGTCTCCGTTTCTGTTCTAAAGGTCTTTAGCCTCATGGACAGAAATGAACTCGCTTGGTGTACCCGGAACCATTTAAATACCGAATTTTTGTATATTTACTTCCTTAATCGGTTACTTGGATTTCGCAGAAATGCCGCAAAGGGATGCCGCCGATCAGGTGGATGAAAGAGATGATTCAATTATGAGGTGTGAACGAGATCTTTATCAGGTGTAGACAGCTCGTCTGACACCTTCTCACAATAGGAGCAAGAAAAAAAATAAGGACTGTGATTTCACACCTCTTGAACAATTAAAAAGCTATAAATTATGTTTATATTGTGGCACGTGCCTTCGGTCAAGATGCCCGAAGCACGTGTAAAAATAGGAAGTCGCATCGAGTGGGGCGATCTTCTTTTTGATTGGTTGAGCCGGAGCTTGCCACCTAAACTCCGCGCGGACTGCATTTGCCCAATGATTTTTACATATGGATTTTGGTGCGAGAAAGCTCAGCGTAGTGGGAGCGTAGGACGCGAGGCGATACGCCGCGAAGCGGTAGAAGGACGAACGAGATAGAGAGCGCTCGGGTCCAGCCCGCTAAAATATGAAATCTCGGACTACGTAACCCGTCGTATCTCGAGAACGAATGATCGGAATTTAATGATGCATTGAAATTTTGAATACGTGATTTCGTGGCCATGGATTTTATTCATAAATCATGTTCGTAGCTGAATTTGATCTACGGATTCGTGTTCCTGAGACCGAAATGCGTTACAAGGTGTCATACGATCGATTTTTAAAATACTTCATTTTTGACCTAAAATCAACATTTTTACCAGTTATTTTCTCACATGGTATTTTCATATATTTTGATCTCAGAAATCCGGATTCACAAGTCAAATTGATCTATCTGCAAAAATGACCGAGTTATCCCCATTTTTTCGCATTTTTTACCATAAAAATGGAGATATCGCGAAGGGAAAAATTCGTAGCTCAATTTGGACAGCGGATTCGTGTTCCTGAGGTCAAAGTACGTAAAAAAAGCATATTGAACCCGGTTAAAACAATGATTTATTTGTTGCTCAATAATCGAATTTCATTTTGGTTCTCCAAGAGTAATCTCACATATGTATAATCAGCTCCGGAATCCAAATCTAAGAGCCAAAATCATCTACTTATGCGATCGATCGAGTAATCATCAATTATTCGCTGTTGGAGGCAGAAAAATTAAAACATATCGATTGGCTTTAGTCGTGGACCAACTTTGATTCGTCGCAATCCATGCATGGGTCGAAATATTCGAATTTATCGGTCTACGAGGGAGCCCGAGCTTAGCTGGAGTCAGCGTAGCCACGGGCGCGCGGTTTGTTGTGGAGCGTCACCTCTGCTCAGCCCCGAAGGTTACGTCTCACAACAAAGCGCTCGGTTATTCAACATCGATTAATAGTATCATAGCAAAATAAAGTTGAGGACAAAATCAACAATGTAAAACAAATATGTCGACGCGATACACAAAAATGAGACATATAAATGATTTAGTAAAAGACGAAGTGGCGACGGATACGTGTATATATTATAGTAAAATAGTGAATATCAAGTATGTATTTGTATATGCACATTCAAGAGAAAACAATGTATAAATCAGACACCAGGAATAATCAATTCAATACAAAGTAATAAGACGGTTTAATCCCCCGGGCGTCTTAATGATTACCAAAATATTTGATATACATGTAATTAGGCTATGTTGGCTTTTAATAACGTCGAGCATGCGATGATTACGACGACCCAGGCAGGAGAGAGCGATATTGGCTATTGATCGTCATCCCTTAGCTCGGTAATTATCGGTATCACATGGTAATTCCCGACTCCCTCGTCTCATCTTACACCTGACATCAGACAACAACACCTACAAGGTCCAACAGAATTTATTCGTAGTAATTTTGACTCGATTTCAGGAAAATCACGGATGGCCAGTGGAGGTGAAGAAAATAATAAAACACCGCAGTCACGGGTTTTCTCCTAATGTTAGTGAGTTTCGGTTAACAGAAGTCATCCTGTGATGGGATTTGTATGCATGTACAAGAATTCCATTCATTCGAGAAGAAACAGCTGCGTCGGTCGACACTGTGCGAATATACCAGAAAAAAAAAAAAAAAAAAAAAAAAAAAACGAGGCTGGACGGAGGCAGGGTGATGCTCGATATGAATAAAACGTTTAACTTTGAATGGCGGAGACCCTGCAGCGAAAAGGTGAGATGTATTCTATACGTAGTAGAGTATAGAGAAGCTGCAGCAGGAGTAAGAATGGGCAATGTATCGAGGAATCTAAGGCCCCCCGTGAGAAAAGTTACATTGTTGGGCAAACATTTTGCCTTTTAGGTCGCGTGGTTTGCCTCGACATCCACCGTACCATTATCTATTTCATCTCGATTCTCGACTCCGCCGCACCACACGGAGTGGACGAATAATGAGATGGAGAATTCGTTACTAATTCAATTTTGTTCAAGTCACAATCATTCGAGATGCCAACGAAATTCAACCATACGATTTCCAATAGATAAAACCGATCCAGCTGGTTTATGCACGGAAAGTACTTTGGTTTTATGCTGCTCGCGTATGCTGTGGTTTCACTTTGGCGAAGTTTTGCGAGCTTTCATGCAGAACTCGATCCCCCGCACCTCAACGGAGCTGGCTCTCGAACTCTTCTTGAAAGCGATAGAAAGTGCAAGTCGCGGTAGCCCATCTTGCGCAGCGCTTGTAAATGAGACTGTTTTGCTTCGAATCTAGGATATGGTATCTATCTTTTTTGTATTGCAGCACATTTTGAAAAGCGTTACAAGAAAATTTGCATGCCATCGTCCGATGCAGGTGGGGTGATGTGGTGTAACACCCGTATATACGCCGGACGACTCGTTGCATGTATATGAACGCTTCTAAAATAGCTGAAAATCTGGAGGTGTGCTGATCGCGGCGTTTTGCGGTTCCGGTGATATAATTTTATATGCCAAGGAGACGGGGGACGGAGGTAAGGGGGCAGAGTTCTCGTAATATTTTCGTTGACGTGAGTATAATCACGCGAAATGTGGAGGTAAAGCCTGAGCTAAAAAGGAGAAGTAATAAACGTAATTTCCATGCGAAGACGTAGCGGAGGCTAAGGAGAGACAGTTAGCGAGATGGAGGTAAAAGGAGGGAACTCGGGGAGCACCGTAAGCAAAGTTACCATCGCCGTACCCGCGGTGCTGCTATAGCGAGCGAGCGAGCGAGCGAGCGCTTATTAACAAGCCAGGGAAAGGAAGCGCGTGGTGAGGTAGGTACGGTGCGGACGGGGCTGTTGGGGATGGAGGGAGAGAAGAAAGAAGAAGAGAGAACCTAAGCCCAGTCGTAATCTGACACAGCGAAATAATGCCTCTTCTTCTCCTAACTCTTTCGATTTAAAACAAAGCGCGAAGAAATGGCGTAGCTAAGAACGAAAGAAGAAATGGTCGCGGAAAAGAAAGTCAGTATAGAAATAAGGAGAATAAAGTAGGATGAAGGGGGATTTCATTATAGCGGACTCCTGAATTAGCAATTTAAAAACAGGCTTAGCGCGCCCGATGCGAACCGACGCGAACCGACACCGTCCCGACGTCGTCCTCGCCGTTTTCGTTGCAGCGAATCCGTTGTCAATAGGCCCCGACGCGACGCTCGGTCGTGGAACACCTCCGCGGGTGGCGTCGCACCACTCTGCGGAAAAAACTCGCTGTAAAACGAATTGCTGGAACCCCCCGCATCGATCCTGTTTATACGTATACTTATTCAGCTTAGTTTGCAGCCGCGTAACCTTGTCGGAGGCACTTTTTTCCGGGCCCCGCGGGTGCCGGCTGCGACAATCCCTAAACCTCTTATCGCTTTCGCGGACTCCGGAGGTCTAATTTCAGGGAATTTAAATGTAACAAATACCCGCGTATATCAAGGTACCTCGCCAAGGCGAGGCTGCGACGCGCTTCAACGCTTATCGGTAAAATCCTCGTCGCGACGACAGCTAGGGCTCGAAACGATAGTGGTTGCGTCACAAGTTGTGAAAGACAAAAGTTTCCACTTTTCGCGATACCGTGTTCGAGGCAGTACCTCTCCACCACCGTCTCGCGATAAAAGAAAGGAAGTATAACTTTCACATTTCCGTACATCGAGCTACGATAGTTCCTTTCATTTTTTCTCTTTCCTTTTTTCAAACATTCCTTTCTGCCCACAAGGCTTTGCGAATCTTGAACATTCCACTATCGGATAAAAGTATATAAGCCTCCCAGATATACGGGTAAGGTGGGTTCACTTTAGGTAATGTATTATCTTCCCGGAGATCGGTAGTTCCAAAGCACGTGTTTGCAATACTTATAAGAACTTCCGCATACCGCAGCAGGTACACCGGACTGATGCGCTATGTCCGTGGAGAGGGAGATGGCTTTTGAGAGGGTCTACGGAGACGGAGATGGAGCGACTTGTGTCATTTGAGATACGTGGTTTTAAAAAATGGATAAAGATGGAAAGTCTCGCGAGACCGACGCAGGTTCCATAAAACGCTCGTGCCGCACATTGATGTTGAAGGGGGAGGGTAAAGGCGAAAGGGAACGCGAAGACGAGGACGAGAAAAAGCGTGGCTCTTTTATTCATGCGGTGGTCTTGGACGCGGGGTGCCGCGTCGAGACTGTACCGGGCTGTAAACGTGGCGTGACCTTTCCTCATATTTAGGGTCTATTGACTCCATTGTCTTGGCGTTGTGGCATTGTGTTCGCCGGGGGAGTTAGAATGGGGTAGGTATGAACGCGTGGGTGCCTGTATCGAAGTTTTAAATTTCGCGTCCAACCTGGGCGCACGAGTCGGGACCCTATGGCCTATGGCCTACAGGGACGCGCCTGAGACCCGGACCACGATCCTCCATAAACTTTGGCTTCGGCTGCAGGCTGTGCGTGACGAACAATAAATTATTCTCACCCAATTTTAACTCCTCATAAATAACGCCGACTCTAGGCACACGACGGTCTACGAGGGGCCAACGGACGCCTTTTCTGTTCTTTTCTATCCTTGTCTCTTTGCTATATTCGCGAATATGGCGCGTCCTTATTCTACTACCCTTAGACATACACGTCGTCTACCTACCAACTTCTCTTTATGTTGTAGGAATATTCCGGCGTCGAAATAAGGTCATAAAAATGTGGGAATACATTTCTTCGGCTTGATCCAACCAATTCTAGCTCTTCGCTATTTGCTTTGGTAATAATTTGCAAATAACAAAAGACGCTGCAGTCTTTCGGCAAAACTCCAAAGCGGTGAAGAATTTTGAGAAAATCCTAGAAACCAAAACAATTTTCCTCTTACCTACCAGCGAAGCTTTCAATAACGGTCAGTTTCTTAAAATATGATAACTTTATGGCAGTATTTCAACTCTGAGCAGATCGTAAAGCTGGGTTGTTAATTGTTGTGTTTGAGACGGGACGAAAATTCGACAAACGTTCAAGCTCACGGAAGGTTAAGGGTCCCGTTAGTCACACTTTCTTCGGGTCGCGTGTCGTGCGTCAGCCGTGTATTCCTCCAGTTTAACCGTGGATATATTGACGTAGACTTTGGAGACGGGAGGCAGCAAGTCAGACCCAGGCCTCTTGGAGTAAATGGGTCAAGAGCGTCCGTCATTATCTGCAAATACGGAGTCAACCGTGAAACGAAACCAACCTGTGTACCTAGTAACTCCGGGTTAGAATTTTGTACGACTCCGGCTAGTCGAAGGTACAGGGTTCTTCGCAATAGCCTCTCTACCCTTAATTTAAAATGACCTCCACTGAGTAGGGCCGCACTCGACCCGCACCTAACGAATCGTTGGCTAACAATGGTTCCAAAGAATATCCGGATATCTCTAGAGTCTGAACGTACCCATACTACATATATTTACATTTCAGCGTAGGCAGCTTCACATCAACTTCGAAGGGTTGTATTCACCTTCGCCGCCTCCATATTCTACTTCAACACTATTTCTGCTTCCACAGGTTTCCAGCGAGACTTGATCAAACAGACGATGAGTATAATGTATGAAGATACATGACCCGCTTGACTTTACCCCGAGTCCCACGCTTTTCGAAGGAGAAAAAAAAAAATACACGAGAATCACTTTATATAATGGTCACCTTGTTCGCGTTTCACGAAATGTGTGTGACGATTGTTTGCTTTTCTCGAATACCACGTACACCCAGAATACCCCAGTACAGGGATAGATGTGTGCACGAGAACGACAAACTCTCCGCAAAGCCAGTGGCTGCGGCTCCGTGCAGAAAAGTTCCTAGTATTTATGGCCGACTGACGATAGACCCTCCCTAAATCTACTGCAATTATCAGCGTGCCGCTTTTACAAGTCAAAGAACAAAAGACGAGGGAAACTTTCTCTATTTCCCTGAGGCTCGTCTCTGGGTTAGTGTTTCGTTCATCGTTAGGTATAACCTTTTTTTTCGCTACCCAGAAAATCCGGGCAATTTCATGCCATGAGCCTTCCTGGGATCCGCATGGGGTTCTCGAAAATACAGTGACCGTAAACTTGGACTCGATGACACGACAAAGTCATCTATCGCAACGATCAATGTATTCCGTACATTCATGCTTTATCACAACTATGTGTGACGATTTTATGCACCCATTCTTCTCGCTACTTTGGTAATATATAATCAAATAATTTTTCATTGATGATTGCTAACAAGCGAAAAGGATTTACTCTCCGCGCTTTAACATGCAGATGGCCGGGATGGCACCATTCGGTGTCACCGTAGATATATTGAACGTGTCACACTCGTTCACCCACTCATTAGGTGGTTGTCACATTTATTCTACGTACTATTTAAATACTATACACTTTCATTTTATGAGTTAAAATGACTCCCGATTCATACGTGTCTTAAAACCACGCACAGACCACGCTTCGAGAACGGTCTTCATCAAGTCGACGTTCGTCTGAAGGTTGAAATCCTACTGATCAATAATCTATTCTGCATAAAACCTTGATTCAAAAATTGTAATTATACCATCACTATTGAATTATCTCGACTTATTAATTAAACTAGATAAATAGAGTGAATACAATGGTATTTTGCAATGTACGTCATCGAATTTCGCTCACCCAGACGAAATTCTCATTTTTTTTTTTTTTTTTAATTTCAAATACTTTTGTTATACCGTGAAATTCCCTCGGGCCAGATGGGGACGGAAGCTCGGATGAAAGATTATGCTGTGCCTCGGTGCGAATTATATGGTGATATGGCATACGTGGAGGAAAAGTTTCCGCCGCGTTTTTGTATGACTTCTCACAAAACCATCCTTAATTGCGAGGGGCGCGTGTCCCACAGTCGTCCGAGTAAGTTCAAACGACCATTGCAACGGCCGTGAAGAGGTACGGATATGCTTTACAGACGCGTAAAAGTCTATGGAAGAACTTGGTGATGAGATAGAGAGACTCAGCTAGGAAACGACTTTGGGTACAAGAAAGTTACGAGCAAGGAAAACGTGCACCGTTTACGAGAAGACAAAAACATGATCCGTTGTGGCACTGCGCGGAAAATATTTTAGAGACCGTTCCGAAGTTGTTCCATTTTTTCATTTTTTCCTGTGGCAAATTTTCAATCAGCAAAAGACCACTAAAGCACAAATCGTTTGAAATTCTCAATTTTTAATCATCGGACGAACCGAAATTCAAAGTTATACTCGTATAGCGCGATGTTGAAAATTCAACGGATCGGGTGTAAAGCACGTATTCGGTTGAACGCGTAAAAATAATCGGTGTTTCTGGGAAATCGTGGCGGATGCAGCTGTCATACACTCACTTACAATTAGTAATATTCCATATACTTATACCGCGTTCACTTATCTTTGGGTGAAAGAGAGAGGGAGAGCAGGACGGGCAGATAGAAGGCATGCTGCATTTGAAACGGAAACGACTATGTAATTTTACGATGTTAACGCAACAACGAAACGCCCGAGTTCGGCCTCACCCCGGTCAGCCCACCTCCCACTGCATTTACTCGCTCGGGTTAGACGATCATGTGCTGCATGGTGGAAGGACGTGTTTTATACCTTACAGTTTACATACTATGCACGGTGCTTACGGAAACGCAGAACTATCACTTGTTAAGAAACGCCATTAAACAACGTCGAATTCTTCGGGAAGCGCTATAGCTGTCTTTAGCTAGCTCCAGACATTACGGTAAGGCGAATAATAACTTCTCCAGGATGCATCAGGTTCATTCGAATTGCATTCTTTCGTCGCAACAACTCTACACTCCTGAAGCTACGGGAATAGTTGAACGAAAGTTTCCCTCGAAATAGATTATATTGTATCTGGTGAATCTCTTCGGCCCATTCACGCGCTTCTGAAGATATTGTGGAAGTGGTTCGGTCTAATGTTGATCCGATTCATTGTGAATTCGTCCCTAATTAATCTGTCAAATATAATGGTAATAACGTATGCATTCTGAACGCGTGAATTAATATTGACGGAAATAATAACATTCTCGAATATAAGACGCCGTTTTGAGAAGCAACAAATTTAGCTGCGATGGAAATGAAATGAAGAGATGATCTATAGAATATTTTTACGCTGTACCGCTACGGTACAGTTATGATTTATAGACATTTTCCATACTCTTCTTATCTCAGCCAAGTGAGCGGCGACCGGTAATCACAATGATTAGAACTAGGTGGAGGTTGAACCTGCCGTGTAAGTGTACAAGTAGCTGGAGCGGAGCGATTAAAATGCGTTTCGGCCCGGAGCAGCTCCGGTAGTTTCCCCGCCCGTTCCCACGAGGCATCGACGCGGACGGTTCGGAAGCGACCGGGATCAGCTACTACGGGGACTTGATCGGGCCAGTGCGACGCAACGCGACTCGTACCAAGTTGGATGATCGGCGTAGGCGCGTGGACTCTGGCTACCCTCGATCAGAAGCACCGCGACGTTGAACCGGTAGCGACGGGAAGCAGCCATTACCAGAGCCCCCGGGGCCTTGCTCCAAATTGCAGGATTACTTCGGCGGAACCTGATTGCTGGATATAATTGTTTATTCATCCCAGCGACCCGCTCGCAGCCTCGCATCACCCGCAGCGGTGCAAGACGGCCTCGCACAGCCACCACGCTTATTACGGGTGCTGTGCCTGCCGGGGACAACCGTAGCTGGGACGGAACCGCCGTATACCAACCTATCCATCGTGCAACGTCGTCGCGGGTATGCTACCTGTACGTAATGAGTAGGTACAGTACTCGTCTATCTGTACAGAGATCTTGCAGTGTCCGAGTCGAAGGTGGAGCGCAACCAAAGGATTATGGTGAAATTTTTATGGAAAATTGGTCCAACCGTTAATTGGTTCATGCATCCGATTATTCCGTTGATTGGGGGAAGGCGGATTATACTACACGCTCCGCTGGATCACCAGCGGATCGTATTATTACGCGCGTTTTCGCTCTTCCGTTTTTTCTAAGCTAACGGGAGATACTGTTTTTATTTTTTTTTTTAAGACACTGACGTGTAGCGAATACAAACGCCGAAATGAAAGGAGAAACATCTCCAGCTAACGGATGCGTTGACATTACCGTGGCGACCACATATTTCGAGCTCCATACCGGAAGACAAACAGCGATGTACACCAGCTCGCTGCAGACGCGCATCAATCCTATTCCTGATAAAAATGGTCTTTCATTAGAGTCTGCAGAAATAAGTGAGAAACTTTTTCTCCACTGTAGAAACAGCCTTACAAATAATTCGGGCAATAATCTTGAACGAGGTAAGCTGTTGTTTAATTTTTCTTATTTTTTTCTCTTCTCATTTCTTCTTGTTCTTTTCTTTCCTTTTTGCATAAGAAGACGGACGTTTCATTTCACGAACCTTTTACCCTATAGTGAAAGGCGTGACAATTTCTTAATTAGGTTTCTCTTGTTATTTTTAGCACACAATTTTATTTGGCTTCACATCTGCTATTTCCCAACTTTGAAACCAAAAAATTAAAAAAGTTTTTGCTTTGAAAAAGAGAAAAAATGGACTTTTACGATACCAACAATGCTGCGAGTATTCACTGATGCATAATTACAAGTTGTTTGATTACGTATTTTCAATATCTTTTGAGGTCGTTTACATAGTATATAAATGTTGACGTAAGATTTCGGATTGATAATAATTCATCCGGTAGCTGGGGAGCCTTCGAACCTCCGGTATATCGGAGGAAATTCTACTAAGAATAGCAAATTACAGTGGCATTGAGTATACCACGGTGGCAACCACAATAGCTAATTAAAGAGTATTGCTAATCAAGTTGCGAGGTTAGTTTTGGCAAAGGGTTGCCGTGGAGGTAAGCTAGGTAGAATCGGGGAGGGTTTGAAGAGACTGCAAGTAGGTTTGTTCCTTCGATGTGTACGTACAGTGCAACTATACGGCTCATAGTCGGTGATAGAGATGAGAAAGCGACGAGTAAGAGAGAGAGAGAGAGAGGGAGAGAGAGAGAGAACAGCCGCATTTCTATAGATTAAAGAGGCGGATGTGGCACCCAAAGTTCAACTGTTCAGGAGGGTGCTACGCTACAATAGTGGGTACTACAAAGCTACACGAGAGCAAACTAACGTTTCTACTAATTACGAGGTCGTTATTAGCCGCCAATTTGGCCTCCGTCGAGCGTTAAATAAGGGTTTGGTCCAGTACCACCTCTTCCCCTCGTGACACCCCAACCCTCTCGATACCTATATGCCGTCATTCCATCACCACCCTTCTTCGTCCTTCCCGCCACTCTTGGGGCGACCAAGTCGCCTATTGATTCCTCACTGACTGAATACGCATGAGTTGCGGTACCTGGCCTGGTCCGTTCACTCGCAAACCTACACACGCACCGAACTGCGAATTCATCGATAACTGATTGTGAAACAAGGATTCGGCGGTTTCATAACGGCGGTGATGTATTCACTGTCGAGTCAGGTAGGTGACCTTGAGAGAAATTCGTTACGCAGAGTCGACCTTTGAGGCAAGCAAGAACACTTACTGTCGCTGCGTAATGCGTTGGAAATAAAAGCTGGAAATTTTCCATGCTTTCGTAATTACGGAATCCATTAGTTAATTCGATTCTCCTCTCTTAGGAGAGTCCGCGTTCAAGTACACGCGTTACGTATCTGCATCTGTACTCGGTCCCTCGGATGATACACACACCACCGGTACTTTAGCATAGCGATATAACCCTCCGCGCAATTTGTGGCGTTGAATCGTGCACTAGAATTTATCCAGGCACTCCAGTTACGCAACTGAAGGGCAGGGAGGGAAGGCTGCTGTAACCTAAGTCATACGCAATGTGATAATTACATTTGTGGTATTTTGGTACTTGCCATCTTTGTAATTGAAAAATTTTCGCGGTTACTAATAGTGAATTTCGTATTCAACCCGTAATTCGCGATTAAAGCTTCAAAAGCTCATATCATGGTAATTCGCACACGTACGGGTTGGTATTTAGTTAGGTTTAATTATTATCACTATTCATTTATGTATTTTCTTTCATCCCCGCGCAGAAGGCGTTTGAACTCAGATCATGCGTTCAGTCTCGATGTGAAGTTTGTTTCCCGCTGGAAATGTGAGATGAGAATTTAAAAATAAGAATAAAACGGAAAAAAAATTTATCCATTGCACGGCAGACGAGCTGTTGGAAATATTATGACCGAGAGGTTAAAAGACTTCATGGTATTACAACAGTTTTATTATTATGTTGTACCCCATCCAGTCACTGGGGAATCCTCAAATATAAATTGCGATTCACCAGCCAGCTTCATTCCACGGTAGTACAACTCGGGTTTATAAAACGGACAATGTTTTCATAAAGTTTACAAAAGCCTTCGCCAAACTGGTGCTTTCGCAATATGACTCCAATATGCAAAAGGTAATAACTACTTCACAGTTCGTTTCTTATTCGCAGATGGTGGTGGGTATGGCAGCTTTTTCTCCATGTTCTTCTCCTATTTGTTTGTCCACAGGGAAAACATTGTGTCACTTTTGAAAGTCAACAAACTTTGCTACCTCATACCCTCGGCGGAGGAGTATCGAGTATATATCTCTCACGTAATCATTTCGCTGTCGCCCCCGTTCATGCTCTTTACAAGAGCTCGACAAAAAAAGGACGTCGAAAACGGAGGAGTTACTGAAATCGAGAAAATCGCCTAGAAAAGTCTCCTGGAATCGCTCGAAAGGATATTTTCGATTTTATTCACAATCAATGATTCATCATGATTTAGTGATTTGAAAGATAAAAAAAAAAGTGGAGCGTCATGTCGCTTCGGTATCAAGAAAAATGTTTAGATGCTAAACATGACTTTGTCACGTATAAATGTGTACGGTATACCTCGTAAAATGGAACTGCGAAATTTGAAAAAGTATTTTTCACTGCCATAGGGAAATAGAGGTCTCAAGTGAGCAGGAAACCCTATTTGTAAGCTAAAAGTTTCAGAGACCGTGTAATCGGCTTGTATCTGGATGCAAGCCATACGAGAGCAAGTAGTAATAAAAGCAATCTAAAATTTGAATAGTTTCAAAAAGGCTCTGTCATGCATTGGAGACCCTGGGGAAAGACCGCGTTCAATATTTATGGAAATTTCGTGCGAATATGAAGCAAATTCAGGCTCGCCGGATTCAATCTAATCAACTGAAAAGTTTGGCCTGTCTTGAAACTAGGCTAGTCACCTATCGAACTGGCTCAACCACCGGAGGATCGTGACCAGCTGTTGTTGGATACATCGATAAAACGGAGACCTGTGTCTTTTTCAACGATTTGATAGGCTCCGAGGGACGATCAACGATGTAATAAAATATTGATTACGTATGGGGTGACGACACAATTTAATTTCGATGTCACTTATATAATCGGTACGATGCTTTCCCATTGATAAGCGTAAACTCACGTATGAATTCCGTATGAATTTCCGTGTATATGTTTTTAGGTCCATAAAAATGCCATCAGTTAACCACTTAGACTAGCTCGACTAATTAGCCAGTAAAATTTAATTCTCTTCCAATCAAACACTCGATGAAAGTGATTTATTAAGTGGATATTGAATGCGGTGAGAAAAAGATAGCAGGACGTTGGTGCGTAGTATACATATTAATTGTCAAATAAACTTTCATTTTAACTATAAACGTGAAAAAAAAGTTTACCATAAAGCTGAGAGAAAACATGTAGCGGTACCGTGGGTATTCTAGAATTTATACGCTCGGTAAAATATGTGTGCGAACATAGTTTTTTGTTTTCAATATTTGACGCGGCTCTTCCGTCGAGCGATATATCAATCTTGACCAGATTGAACATTTCTCATACGGCCGGTTATGTTTTTGATTCATACACCAGTAAGAGGTAGTACTGTACATTTTCCGCTGACTCGATATATACCTGCGCTAAATTGATTTCGGTCTCTTTGTTATGAGATATTTTATAAATAGCTGGCTAACAACGTATTCGGTTCTTTGCGTCGCGGTTGATACAAATACACTCGCATGGGATTCACATGCATCAAATACCGATGAAATGCAAAGAATAATGAATAAGCCGATTCAATTAAGTAAGCTGCAATAAATGTTTGGAAATAAATGCTTCGAAATAATGCTTGTACTCTTTAAGAATGCAATGTGTCGCGTCAGAAGTCAGGCTTCAGACTTACAGAAAGACCGTCATAGTTGAGCAAAACTACTTGTGGTAAATAAATGAATATACATTTACGGTAGGTTTAGGAGGTGGATATAATTTAAAAGGGCAAAGCCCGGCAAATATCACAATATCTTAGTAATTTCGATAATTCATAATCAATATCGCAAGTTTACATAGCTTCTTCTCGTTGACATAGCCATATAATTCCTTGAGAAAAAAAAAAAAAAAAAAAAAAAACCGTGGAATGACTATGTAAGGAAATTTATCTACATCTTCGGCAGGCATAAAACACCAACCCATTACCGCGGAACTACGCTCGTTGTATGGCCTACCAATATAGTGTCGTTGTAGAAATGGTGGACACATACAGTATTTTATGCGTATAAACGGTGGCCATATTCAAACAATGGGAGTGGCTCGCAACCTCTAGAGTTTAGATGATATCGGAAGGAGCTCGCGCCCCATGGGGGCCCCGCACTTACAGCCCTGAGCGTTCCATACTGGCCATATCTGCGCCAGTGGACCCGCGGACGACACCATACCGGACCCCATTGTATTACTTATCTCCCCGGGTTGTCACATGGGCTCACGAATTTTTCAAACGAATATTCAGCCAACCGACGCCCGGGTTAAGCTGCCGATTTTATTCGAAGATTAAGTTTACCGTGAAGTTCTGACTCCCACGCGACATGGGTCACCGCTGCTAACCGGTCTAAATGATCATACCATTTCGCCCGACATGTGACATGCTTACTATCTGTAGCGAACTATCGCCAATTCACGATCGCCCTCTCCATCGCTGCGGCAATCGGTTTTATTTTGGAAAATTTCTTATGTTTATTAAATTTTTTCATTTCGGTCCAGATGCGTTTAGAGTACCACAGCTGCTGGAAATATATCGTTGAAATGGTAACGCATAGCGATTCAAAATCCTTCTTATTTCGATGCTCGTTTTTGTTTATTTAAAGTTTTGAAGTTCGAGATATGCCGCAAATTCCGGATCATCTTTTATCCGAAAAGTATTTTGGAGAGCTGACTCATTTTCTGTAAGAACGACTCCGTATTATCGATAACGCGGTCATCTTTTTGAAAAATGCCAAAGTTGAGCGAACGAGGGTTGAAGAAACAATGCTCGGCTTGTGAAATGATAATAGTCGATATTCGCGTGCTGCGATTGGATACCGAAGCTATAAATATGTCAAATCACCTCACGCAGCTATTTCCTTTCGCTTGTTACGATGTGAATGTATTGTTCTTTTCGATTGAACGGCTACCATCTGACGATGTTTCCGCGGAATTGATAGTAATGGAAAAGTTTCAATAAATGCGGAGGAACGAGAATTGCGACGTCAATTTTTTCCTGCTTTTTTATCAAGGTGACAAAACTTTCCACCGGTTCTTTGGGCCGCTGTCAGTCGAGAAAGGGTGAGGGGCTTATGAATAAACTTCGAACGTGGTCGCAGGTGACGCGAGCAAAACGTAATACGCAGTTTTGGTAACTCTCGCGGAAAAGCTGGTTCGCGACGCCGCGGAATGACGTATTCAACGTAGATATATACTAGACTTGGAACTTTCTCGAATATTATTAGATATAATAAGGCATTCCTCGGTTCGGAACTATTTTCGTCCGTTCCTTCCGTTTCGAGGAAACAATCTCTATAAAAATTACGCTATCGCCGGAACATCTCATCCGTTGCAGTCGACATTTTCAGAGGATACTTGAATTCGATCGAATTATTTTTCTGAACTCTATACCGCGCGAGAATTTCCATATTGGCTTTTCGAATTTATGGGCCGATTTTCTTGCGGTTGACATTAAATAATTTTATCACGAAAGATCGCCAAGCCGTATAGGATCTACGCGTCGCTTCGTCGAAATGGCGAAATGGCGAAATGGCTTTGGTACCGACGAGTTGCAGTCGCATCGGCCATCATTTATCTTTCGGCTGCTCCCCAAACGCGTACCGCATTCCATCGTCTCGAAAATTCTACCGACCTCAGATTCCGTACTCCCTCACAATTCTTGTTCAACTTAACATTTGGTACTTCACATGCGAAAAGTAAAAAACTAAAAAAGTTCGGTGTCAGAAATTTTGCGAACAAGTATCGTTCACCGCGCACGTTATCTCAAAGCGAAACAAAGCGTCAGAGCTGATAATCTACCGCGACTTCGGTACCTAGCTGATCCGGCAGCTCGCGATTTATCTATATCTTGTACCGCATTTCAATAACGAATATAAGTATGCGAGATTCTGGACGGCGGATACTGGATGCTGAATGAGATCCGAACGTAGCAGCGAGGAGGCAAGACAGCGCGGCAGCCAAGATAGATAAGTGGACAATGGCGGGGAGCTTGAGCTCCAATTCTGATAAGATCGGAACGGTCATTACGAGTGTGTCTCTCAGCGGGAGGGAGACAATCTGGACATGACGGGACTCAACTCGACTCTCTCGTCCCGGAGGGCACCCTACGTTCCCCACATACTCCGCACTCGTTTCACTCCCCGGGGAAGCTTCCAACGTGCTGCACCGAGCTGAGGAGTGCCTCTATGTAACCGTGCACGTGTACACCGTGCTGCGGAATCGAGTGGGCTACGCTTGCAGTGTGTTCGAGAGGCTGAAGTTGTCGCGCATTAATCAGCGGGGCCCCTTAAAACTAGCTTGTGGGCCGAAACACGCCCTGAATAAAATCAGGGTCACCCCATGTAAGATTCCTCGAGTTAAGATCAATTCCGCCGGCGGAACGTCACTCATGCACCACAACTTTGAATTACAATCTCGTGATCTTTAAGAATACGCATACGCCAAATTGTCGGTACAGTTGACGTTGAAAAGATGAATATGAAGATGGCTGTTTTCCATTTGGGGGTATCCGTTTATCAATTTTTTCAAGGATCGCATTTTCAGTCAATGGATTAGACCACTGAGAATCGTTGACGGACAAGACAGTATTAACCCTAGGTGGCTTCTCCTCCACGAACTCGCTCTAGAAATTATTGCTGACGGGTCGAAGCTGCAGATATTGTACAACTTCGCTGCCCTTTCCACACGTGTATCCCACGTGTACAAGATACAACGTTTTACCGATAAAATTCCGGAATGATTTCTAATTGTGAAAAAAGAATAATCCGTAGGACTCGACGTAATTTTCAAACATTCTTACAGGGTAGTATATTCGAACGGGACGTTAAAGAAGACGGTACCTTAGGTGTAGGCTTATATTGATTTTCTACGACCCAGAAAGACGAATATTGATTGAAACCTGACTCACTCAATTAATGATGTACCTAGCATTAAATGAAAATCTTCTGTCGCCATGAACTCCGGTGATTGATAACCGTATTCTGTTTATATTTGCATGTTACATACCATAAATTGCGATTGAACACATGTTTCCTTATGGGAAGAAGGTGTCGTCCATCGGAAGTCGAATAGATATTTCGAACTAGTCGGAGAAATAGTGGTATTTTCTCCACATTTCTCAATTCGCAAAGAAACAATGCGAGGAATTCGCCTTGTTGTTCCTGCCATAACGTATAAAACGTTCCGTCAGGTACGTCTAACCATTGTAAAAAGTTCTCGAAGTCTTCTCCGCCGGAAATGGACAGCGTGACGTCCGATACCCGCCTCCATTCTTCTTCCACTACCTCGCAGAATTTATGACAAAGAACAATAATCGACTTATATTAGGTCGTGATTTCCGTTTCTATCATATTGTCGGTCGTTGATTGATCGGAGCACCTTCGACAGTTCCCTGAAAAAGTGACAATCCGGTAGTGGAATGGAGTCTAGCTCCACACTTTCTCTCGAATCATCGAATTGTGACGGATGTCCTGAATCAACAATTTCCTTGTGACGGATGTCACTGAATCAATAATTTACACAGCATTGAATTGACTTATAGTTTTTCAAAGTGAAATGAAAAAATTTACGATAAAGATTATTGAAGTATGAAATCGTATATCAAAACCTGTAGGCCGTACACAAAGAACATATTATTGCGATTCTAATTTTAAAACGGCGGTGAAAAAAGATTCGTGGGAAAAACAAGAAGAAATAAAGAGAAACGAAGTTGAAGGTTTGTCATTGACCAACTCTTGAGAATCTCACAAGTCAATTATAAAAGAAATTATAAAGTTCCACGTAATCTCGGCGATGAAATTTTCGTCCGAATTTTCTTTATTTGTTTTAAAGTAACTTTCGCCGCGCGACGAGGTAAACTGATAATAATCCGAGCAGACAGAACTCAAGATGTCGTTGGAAGAACAAGAAATACGATCTCAACGTCTGCGATCACGTTGTCCTTCGGAAATTCTGCGAGACAAGTGGCCTATTGTAAACATGTAACGTATATTATATAATATTTCCTGGATTTAAACCTTATAACTTCCATATACTTGTAGCACTGACCTAGCACATATAATCTCATCCTCGACTTAAAACTCCAAGCGAATTTTTCTGTCACGTGATTTTCGGAGAAAAGAGATCGTATACCTACCCTATAGGTATAATCCTATAAGATGTCTCAATCTCCAGTATTTTTTTTTGCGGAACGTTCGGTCCGTTCTTACGGATATAGAAGAGCAGTGTAAATGCGAACAAAGGTTATTTCCGCCCGACTTTTCGAGGGTGGAAATAGAGGAAAGTAAAAAATGAATCGACCAAGGTGTGATATATTTCACGCGACGTCTGAAGACTTTGATAAAAAGTCACGGTGTAAAGAAACCCGTCTGTAAAAAAGTTACAAGAAAGGTTCGCAAATCTTAATACATAGGTACGGTGCACGTAATCTCGTACGACGATCCCATGTATTTTCGTTTTCGTACGTAATCTGTGAGAAAATCTGAATTCACGGGAGTGGAAGACAAACAAAAAAAAATTGAGCTCGGCTACGGAAAACGAATTAAAAATATCCCATGAAAAATATGTTCTGGGTGAAATTCTTCGCACCTGATAATCCCGGTGCACAGTCATTGTCTTATTGTTTGACCGCCGTGTAGCCCTACTTCGTTGTCGCTATGGCTGAGAAAATGATGCACCACGATCGACGACTCGGTTTCGTCCGTGACCTGACCATGAACTTCAATAAAACCATTCGCGTAGCTATGTTTCATAGGTGCAGAATGTGATTCAACGTTTTTTCATGATTCGGTTTTTATTTTTTCTACTCATTTCACATTCGACGTATATATATATATACATTTTTATACGAAAAGGCGAGGATCGATGTTGAAGATGAAAAACTTTTGATGAAAATACGTGGGTATTAGGTGGTTGTGTCGAGGAGATCAAATCATTGAATTGTTTTTTTGTTGGCGTAGAAAACTGCAGCCATTTGGTTATCAATGAACATCTCTAGCGTAATTTGAATATACAAAAGTCTAGAATCTGATAAGGCTAATTTTGGTGAGGTTTGACGCACGAATCGACGGAAATATAGTAACTACCGATCCACGTTACACTTCGGTTTAATGAATCGGAGTTGAAAAATGAGATCCACGTGACATTGACTGGCTGTTGAGATAATAACTCAAGCTTCCATAAAGATTTTCCTTTCAGTTTCATTGTGTATAATCTATTGTAGAATTGTGACTGGCGAAATGAGTTTTGTCCGTATGTCTGTTCGTCTGAACGTTCGGAACACCCAGGTGAAGTAAAGCCGTTTATCTAGATCCACAAATTAAGGGTTTGTTTTTACGACCAGCACGCACACGTCGTAATCCACCGTGCATCTGTAATCTCTGCTCCCGCGAGGTTTAACCTCGGACTTAATCATTCCTCGTTCGAATCCTTTTGTCCTTCGATCTTCAGACTCACGTTTAAGCGAGAGCAATGCGTCCAAAGAATGGGCACGGCTATCGTCTAATCTTCGAAGATTAGGCTTGAGATTTAACCGATTGTTTTTCAACCAAATCTCAACTTGGGAATCTTTCCTTAATCACCGCGTCGAAACGTCGGTCGCATGACGTCGCGGTTTTGCGTAAGTGGCCGGTGATGGAAATTGAGGACTAACCTGTCGTCATCGGTATCAAAAAGGTCTTTGAAAAGAGTCTAGTGATCGTCGTCGAATCGTTCGAATGACGTGTTCATTCGCATATAGCGTGGTGCGTCATGAAATTGCAAAGCTTCCGTTACAGCTGCAGGTTCTCGGATTCAATTATAATACTTTCGGGCGAAGATATAGCATCGATTTTATTCCCGTTGCCGCATATTATGCAAATTACGTATAAGTTATCAATTTTATACCGCTTGAACATCAGTCGAGAGGTTCACCGTTCGGTCCGGTGCGTTTGCCAAATTATTAGCGAATACACATTTCACATTGGTTCTCTATAATTTCGTGTTTAACTTCCCACTTATTACGGGGCCACCGTTTATAGTCTAGTCTGATTGTACGTTTTTAAAACAGATCGTTCGTTCCACGTTTCAAACGAAACTTGTTAAACGCTTTGTTGCCACGAACCGGCGCGACATTCATAGCCCAGCCCTAGCTGCCTGCAATTAACTGCCCCCATAGTCTGGCCATATGCACGAAAACCCTCGGATTGTTTAGTCAAAATTTTTATAATGACCCTCTTTACGAGCTACGCGGTAATTCTGCGTCTGCGCGAGGCGCATATCAATTCGCAAATTCCATCGGGGTGCAGCCACCGAGGCAACAACGGCAGCGAATCCCGTACCGATTTCCCACAGGCGCGGCTCGCGTCGGGCGCGTTGCGTTGCGAAGGCAGAAACGAAGGACCGATGAACGTTAGGTCAGCTTTATCGCTACCTCCGCTCATCCTGCACCAGAACATCCTCCCGGATGGTTGGTTGGTCGGTTGCTTGCTTGCCCGCCTGCACCCACCTGCTAATTTCTCTGGCTATTAGCTGCGACTCTGAATATAAATCGAGCCATTATACGCTCCGAAATCACCTTGCCGGAGGCTCTACGAAGACGCGAGCTCGATGGTTCACGATGGACCACGAAGAGCGGCATTTATCGCGAGCACTTCCTCGCCCCACTCGTAATAAGTACGAGTGTACGACTCCTCTATATTTGGACCGATTCGTGCACGAAGAGTACTTAAACGTTCGAGTTGCACGGGGCTCGAAGTCGCGGTCCATGGACAGGTGTCGAATCGATTTAAACCAGTTCCTAGTAGCCGCATCAGGCGCGGGAATTTTCATCCCAGATCCCAGCGACTACGAACGAACGATGGCCGATGTCCCTCGTTTGTTCCAGGCACCGGAGACCATCCGCTGCTCGCCGATCTGCTTTTCGGTTCAATCAATCAACTCGAAGTTTGTAAGGTATCTCCTCACGAATGCGCGAAAGGTGGCCACCCGAGATGAAAGCAGCACTCGCGGTTCTATCTTTATACGAGGAGACTTTCGTCGCAGTTGCGGAGAGTACCTCAGATCTCGGGGATCATAAGATCCATCGTTGTCTGACGTCGATGCAGCACATGGCGATACATCAACGAGGCAACTGCACCCCATCGGTTTCACCGCGGTAGCAAACAATAAGGCAATCGACGTTGCGGCTACTTCGCTATCGGCAACCGCATACATACTCTATGCTATCGCGTTGCGAAGGTGATCGCGTGCAGCTGGATCCTGAGTGAACCCGTCTGGGATTTAGCTGAGGCGAACCAGACGGTACGTGGGCGCGGGCCAGAGCCCTTTCACCAAAGCAGTGTACGGTGTCGTCTGCGTGGCACTGACCCGCGAAGACGTTAAAGTTACGGAGTACCTTTTACCACATTGTTTGGAAATATTTTATTATAATAATCCGTGTTACAGTCACCACAGGATTACTCTCGGGACCTGAAATCAGGGCGATTACGTTGGTAAGGGACTCGTGTGTCGCATTGTGAGGTAATAACCGACTCACACAAAGAAATACGAAATATTACGTATGTATGGTTCGTGACATTACGTATGTGTCGAAAAATAATATCGTTACGTTTACCTGGAAATAATTGAGAGCGAGAGTTAGTCAGCGCAACGACTTGATTTTATTTGGATTTCTTTTTTTATTATTTTATGTGCCTTTCATCGAGGTTCACGGAATTAAAAGAAGAATAGACGAGAGATCCGACGAGAATAGACTACGGACGGTATAGTGGAATAGAAGCAAAATAGCCAGGGGGCCAATTGCGATTGTCGGCCCTGTGGTTTTCGAGGCATAAGAGCGGCTCTGAGCCGTAGGGCCCCCCATGATTAACAACGCGCTGCCGCGTCCTTGCGTGACTGAGATTGGTTGGCAGCGGTGGCCTATGCCTCTGCATTTGTTTATCCGTTCGCTGGTCGACTGCAAGGTTTGGTAAATCGGTTCGTTTTCTCCGTACCTATTCCCCCGTTATTAGGCAAACGCAATAAACTTGGAAAAAGTAATAAGGTGCCTTCGGGGAGGGACCGGAGAGTGGCACAGCTGAGCTATGTCTGAGTTAATCTGCCCGAACATGTTACTGAAATGTTTCCGATGGAGATGAATTTTGGTCGGTACACCGATCACGTGATACGATCGGTAATCTCATTAGAAAATTCGGTAATCGCTGATCGGCATAATAGCTGACAATCGTGACCGTGGGTTGACTGAGGTATTGAGAATAGATATACCCTATCTATCCTCAATGACTGAGGTACCTCAAGATGATAACCCTTACGATCATTCATATTTTCTCAGCCCCTACTCGATCGTGGTATTCGAAAGTAGTCGCATAATAGTCGGTACACTTCAAGAGTGGACTTGGAAAAGTAATAAATCGGTCATCCGAGCCACTTTCCGTTGTTATTATACAAAAGTAATACACTTGGAAAAAGTAATAAGATCGTAATACGGGGCTTACGTCCTGCAGCAAGTTCAGAAAATGGCCTCAGGATATTTCCGTCTCTCTTTTATCCATGGTGAAAAAATATTCTTCTCCTTTTTGTTCTCGGATGGCCCTATATATCCGACGAACGTTGGGAACATAGGAATGGAAGGAAGGAACATCAATTCCATCTCAAACTCGGGGATGGTCAGATAGATATTTGTTACATGTTTTTCTTTCTTCCGGAATAACTGCAAGACTAGCCACAAAGTTGAGGTGCTTCGGCATATCCCCCAATCACGTGTCAGCGTCCTTATCTAGCTCTTCCGTTTCTTTTATTTTTCAGTATCTTCTCCTTATACGATGGAGTTTGGCGTTGACGTCGGCGTAAGCATCGTATCCAAGATCGTTATGGCCCTGCGTCGTGATATGACAGAATCCCAAGCCGGAGTAAGATTGATGCTTCTGGGGAAAAAATAATATGCGAGGTGGACACTTGACCAGCCATAGGGACTTCTGACGGCCGGCGGTTGCTCGCTCTATTGCGCGTTCAAGCTTTTGCACTTTGACCCTGGAGGAAAATATTTCATTATAAATTTTCGCGAGCACGCAGCTTTCGCACGATCGCTTGAGCGTTTGAGACGCAGAGGAATTCGATATGTTCAAGTAGCGTAATGTGTCATCGCGTAGACATCGAATTTTTTTCAACTGCTTATGAAATTTTTCATCGAATTCTTTTGAAAACAATTTCAAGGCTGAAAATATGAAAAATTGTCGGAGACTTCGATTCATATATTTTCCATTTCGGTCAATTAGAATCTTTGACGATACTCGTTTACAATTTTCAATTCATGCACGGCCGTGAAGATATAATGAGCGGAATACGAGAGGACGATATTACGATGAGGTATATGCGTGCTTAAAGAATCTTTCATATACCCTACGGGTCCTCGCCCTTGATCATAGATTTTCACACTCAGTTAGCCACTAAATCCTCGCTGATTCTGAATCGTCACGTAGATACATACATATATATACAATCCCGAGGACTCGTAAACGCGTAGCTTTCATATTTCTAGGCTTTTGATCTTGTTACAGCTGGCTGACTGGCAAATTTGTAGGATCATCGTTAGCTGCGCATCGCCTGCGATTTCACTTTTAGAAAACTTTGCAAACAAAGATAAAGCGACGACACGGTTTTTTAATGAGATTTTAGCTCAACAAAAGTTGAACCCTAGCGTTTTCTTTTTAATGTGTGTGTAACGAACCTAATTGCCGTCTGATAAACTGCGTTTTCGGATTATCATATTTTCTACCCACAGTCGAGCACAGCCAACAATCCCAACCCCACGATTTTCACGAACCTTGGAACAAATGCAGGGGATTATCGATCCTCGTGATTCCACACGGCAGAAAAATTATATCAGTTGAATAGAAAGAAAACATCATTCGCGTGAGTAACGGAGTGGCAGACTGGGGTCACGAAGTAAGATTTCATTCGAGACAACTAACAATAAGTTCTCGGTGCTAAACGATCAAGGTCAAACGTTGAAACAAAATAATTCTCATTTCGCTAGAATATAAAAAAGATTGAGGCAGTGTATGTTTATTTTTGTGAAATGCCTATTCATTCGCTCGAACTTTTTCTGCACCCCGAAACGTAAATAATCAGCAATAGCTTGATCGCTCCGGTGGATACATCGATTTGGATTTCTGAGCTCTAAATACCCAGAATCAAATGAAAAAAAAAATATATTATAATTTGTGTTTCAAGAATAGACTAAAAAATCAAAGGGGTACGCGTGAGGGTCAATGGTGAAGGGTGAATGCGAGTATAGATGAAAAATTATCAAATCGGCACTCCGAGCCACAGGAGCATTAGATTTGTCGCGTTTACATATACATACATTTAGTTATACGTCCTCGTGGGTGAATCTTGTGGGTGGTTTTATCCCGTTCCGATCAAAACAGATCTTCGTAAGCCGATCAAATGGTTCTATAAGCAGAAATTAAAATTAATTTGCGTCCCGTGTAGCGGTAATGGGGAGAATCCGTCGTGTCATGCGTCAGATTGGAGCGGTCGTAACCGAGCAACGCGTCACCGTGTACAGGTCTTCGGACAATCTACCAGCTATGCGAGGCCTGGGATGTCCGATGTTCAGTCATTAGGCGATGGAATGTCCGGGAGGACCCCCGCGGCGGACACGAGGACGGAGAAACGTACGGACCATTTTGTGAGCTGCTGTGCCCTGTGGGTTGTATACGTCGTTCTGCTCTGCACCAGGTCGGGCCACCGTTACGCGCACACGTGAACGCGCTACGTACGCATCCTCTTTCCAGGTAGGCACTTTGTACCTATAGCCATAATACGTACCTCCGCTTCCTCACCGACACACCGGACCCTCTTCCACGTTTACGTACGACGAGTACAATTGTCCTCCCCGCCCAACACAGACGCGAATGTGAGATGAACCACGCACGTAAGTTCATCTGCGGAGATGCCATCGTACCGATGTGTACAATAATAACCCGTGTCGATCGTATCCGAGTTTAACTCACGACTGCGGTGACGCGTTTTAGTCACTTCTTGTCGTGTAATAAACCTACACCGAGAAAACCCAATGCCCTCGCGTCCTCCGACCCCTGCCATATAAATTTCATCGGACATACCTGTATCTATATGTGCTCGGCCCGAGGACCACCGCTGTTAGGCCTATCCTGGAGAATCCTCAGACCGTTGCATGCAGGAACGATAATAATTGGGTGAAAATAAGTGAGTCCGAAGGGTGGTTAGACAAACGTCAATTTTAACGCACGTTACGATTGGTTCTGACTATGAGACAAAAATTGGCACTTGTTTCAGACCGAGAATTTGCAGGAGTTGCACGAGAGCAAAACTGTAGTGTAAAAATCTAAATGCACAACATTCCGAAATCTAGATTTCGAAAAAACTTTTAACCAACTCCTAACATAAAATATGATTCGCCATATTTTGTGGCCATTTTCAGCTGACTTCGGGGGTTGGATTATTTTGACACGTGTCGTAGACGCTTAAGCCGAGCTTTGCAGCAAAATCGGTTCTAACTGGTGTACGTGTGATATAGATATATTTTATTTTTCGGCGTGCATGTCAGCTGGCGATGAACGTGATAGGTACGGTAGATAGACGGTGAGATATATCGGTCTGTAACAGAAACGAAATCGAATTTTTCTACTGCAAAATATGCGGAAAAAACCGTATTATATATATGAGCGGTTTATGGTTACTGACAATGAGTTGTCCCGAATCCTATATGCAGCGCGTATGCGATAACTCCGTATCAAACAATGCCGAGTAGAGCGAGACCGTAATGTACAATGTGAATATGCAATAAAATTAGAAGTCAAGTTTCGGAATTCGCGAAATGCCATTAAATTAAGCAATTTCGAAAACCGCTTCGCTACACCGAACCTGTATCAAAATCCTTCACTAGGATTATACGACTAATCTATGCATGCATCTACGCGTCGCGTATCGATCCTTCTGGGTCTACGGCCAACCCTGAGCAAGCGTTTTATAGTGATCCAAGAATTTACCGAGGCGTCTGAAGTTATATATAGGGACATGTTACTTGAGTGTCTTGGCTCGATTCTATAGACAGATATTCCTTCTGTACTCGCACGGGTGTGCATACGTCATGCACGTACGTACGTAGGAACGAAATGTGCACGTACGTACACATGGAACTCGAAGGTATGGAGGATGTGAAATGTTCGTTACGTTGGAAGTGGATTGAATACATATATATATATGTGTCGGATATTCTACGTGCGGGTGCACCATGTGTGTTCGGGGGATTTGATTCTCTAATACCCGCCAGACTCGTAATGTGGATAAGACGACACTTCGAAATTGGCAGGATGTACAAGTCTCGTATGCAGTCGTGTAACTGCGTGGTATATATCTACCCGCCATTCCCTCTCCGTAACCAACAGCGGTGGAAAGGTCATCTGGACATGACTCTATTTCATTCGATCATAAATTTTGAATAATATAATCGATTTATCGGTTTGAAATCTCGCCTGAGAGACAAAACAGTTTTCTAAAATTTTGTAATACGTTTGAACGTCAAACTGATCAGTAGGAAATCGACGTTCGAGTCGAAAATGAAATATGAACGTTAGCGTTCATTTAACACGCCTAGCGTTCCAATTACATCCATTTCGATGATGAGAGTATGACGAGAGGAATAATAAATATCACCATCGGATAGAACGAATAACGACAGCCATCACTCGTATATTATGGTACCTATAACAACTCGCAGTCGATCATCGTACACGATCTTTGAAATTGCAGAGGACTCAAAGGTGTCGATGATTATTCAAAATCACACGCAACATACCCAGTAAAATTACGACACATAACACCGGTGATAAGAGGACGGCGAGTTTCATATCCTTCGAAATATATAAAAAGACTATCCGAATCGAAACTGCGTGGTACAATCCGGAGGATTCCGGAGTAATTAAAATCCATTACGGTGAGTTATAATCGTTGGCGCGTTGTCCAACATCTCGGAAATTCTGATCATATTAGGGAACAATTAGACTTGCCAATAGGCGTCGGGACGGTCGTTTAACAACGACGTTGAGCGTCCATTGTCGAGTGGTGCACTGCCTAATCTACCCAGCGAAGCGCGAGACTAATTAGTCTCGAGTAATAGCCTTACCGTCACCACCGACGACGCTGCTACCGCTACCCTTATAATACAAAAGTATGAAAGATCCCCCAATAATTTAGCAATCGGTGTTTCAACCTGTCTCATAAACTTCGGATCAGATTGCGCTTGAAAGTAAACTCTGCTAATAGCCAATAAAATGGAATCACAAACTACAACTCCAATAATTATGTAAAAAATGCGCACGGTGATCTACCATGACTTGAGATAGCTTGATACATCGATATAACTAAGAGATTACACCGAAGATGAAAATTGGGAAACAATATGCAATTTCGTGGGCGTTTTGTCAATTGCTATCGAAGTATGTCGTTCACATAATATATGAGTATGTATGTGTATACTTACTTACATGGACGTAAAACTATCCTTAAAACATTCGGTTCACGTAGCTTCTCGTCCCCGCGCTTCTCGATCGTGTCGAATTTCAGGGAGACTCGGTGTGCGTTCCGGGTAGCACCTGACACTAAAAACGACCGTTGGTACACCTTGACCTCGAGGAATACTCTGTGACCACGTCTCGAACGACACGCAAATCGACATTTCAATTTGTGCCGAACACTTGTCGTGTTGACGGTCCCGCGTTCGCGAGCGGTATAGTGATGGTGTACGGTGTGATATGATACATACATGAATAATGTATACGTATATGCATCACCTAAACGTATGTGCCTGCGTTTGGTTGGGCAGTCGATCGCAACCGTCACGACGACGGCGTAACCCATGCCGCGAACTACACAGCTCACACACACGAGGAATCACTCATTCTCATTGTCTACACGAGATCGGCCTTGTATCATTTCGAGACGCATTACTTACGCCCGTCCGTGTATCCTTCGGACGAAGCCATTCTTCTACCGATCCACTGATCCTTTCCACACCGCGACGTACGTAGCGGTACAACCATACGAACCGATACGTTTGCACGGTATCGGTGTGTACGTACTCAATGCATAGATACCCAGGAGTCGTATACGCGTCCTCTTTTATACCCGGAGTGCAACAAGGACTCTCACGACTCGAGGCGAATCGAAGCGGTGGTGTCACAGACGGAGGTGAATGAGAGAATATGTGAGGCAGCGAGGTTCGATCGTGTGGAGCCATCACTCGGTTATGCAACATATTGTTTACGGCACAATGCCCTCGTCATTGCCCTTGTGTTCGGAGTTCAATTGAACGGACTTTTCCGGTTCGAGAGACGCGGAGAATCATTCTTCGACGCAGGGAGAACGAGATGTTATAAGAGAGCGAACGAGATCGGTGACTCGATGCTCCCGAGGGAACCGAAGGAATCGCATATTTGCCTTTACGATCGCGTTTATACTAATTAACGTCTCCACCCACTCGCCATATTTCTCACCACGCGTCAGACGTTCCGACTAATTGTAAATGTTTTATCGGTAACAACCGAGATGAACTTATGATTCTCCCTGGTGCTCGTGCGCGGTTATATGAAATGTATACGCAAACAATCTTATACGAATATTATTTTCGGCGTGACGAGCGGACTCTGTTTGGACAACCGTCCGCGAGCCGATCATCACGATCCTGTCAATGATTGTGAGGTATTACCTCGCATGCGGACGGAGAAGACCCGTGGAAAAGTATCGATGAGTATCGGAACTGTTAGTGTCTGTTCGATGGTTGATGAGAAAAAAATTAATCAACCGCTCACAGTATGAGTCGAGTCCTTTGTCTCTCGGTCGGCACCACGAGTCGAGAAGTGTAAACGGTCGTTGTCACGGTATAACTATACATACACTTTACCGATACACGTGTGCACGTACGCAAGTTCGATTTACCGAAGTAACGCCGAATCACGAGGGCTGAATACCGTTGGCACCGGTTACGAGATTAACAACCGGCTATCGGTCAGACCACGTGCGTGACACGCGACATTCTCTTCCGCCCACGCGTGTCTTGCTCCGGCGTACTCTAAAGACGTATGGTTTATGAATATGGGTGTGTGAGAGTTGCGGTCGGTACTCTTTTTTAAGATTTGTTAAGCGCCGGAGGTATTTTTGTGACGGTGAAATGGACGTAAATGGACAGCCATGCGCGAATCCTGAATCACTTGTGAAATACGGTGCAGGAAGTGGTTGCGTTCTTGGCAGAGCTTGCGTCTCTCGTTTTCGAGACCCTGTATACTCGGTGAAAAGCTCGACTACGCGGAAATTCAAATTCCATCATATATTACACTCACGGATGTATATGTAAGACTCGCTTTCGTTTCATTTTTCACCTCGGAAAATACCCACTCCGTTGTGCGAGGTAGGGATTTCGAACCCGACGCCCCCCCTGTACCGGTGTGCAGATTTACTACCGAGAAGAATCACCACCGTTTAAAAATATTTCGCGCTTCGAGTACCACCTCCATTTAACCCGCGGTCCAACCGACATCGCGCCGAAGTGCCGAAAATCGAAGACGATCATAAAATTCTACACGAACAACTTTTATTGTAAAGCTAAGACGATAAAAAGTATATACGGTGTGAAAAGAAAAAGAAAAAGAAAAAAAAACGAACAAATTACCGCTTTGCTTTTTCGCAATAACGTATGGCGAAAGCGAGCTTTTGAGATATATCGGGTGCATACTTGTGTTCTTTGTTCTTTATTCCTCCCTCTATTTGCTTGATACATTTTTTCATAGAGAACGTGGAAGTTACCATAAATCCATAACGTTTTTGGGGTTGAGAAATCTCCTTTTACCATTTGTTTCGAAATTACATCGCTACCCATAGGTCCACCCTTCGCGACGCCCCGATGCGTCGTGATATATGTGCTTATCTAACGTCTGTAACAAAAAATCACGTTACAATGGGGAAATAAAGACAGCGTATACAACTGTTGGATATAATCTGGAAGATTTATAGAGGGAGCTTGAGCCGTGGTGGTGGGTGCGAAGGTCTCTGCAAACTCACGAGTAAGATGTCCGTGTAACGTAACGTTTGGGTCGTCCGAGACCCTCCCAGACGCTCAGCGACGCCGTCGTCGTTGTCGGTCCAGCTAGCGTGGGGCTATCCGAATCGCCCGCCGAGTCTCCGTCTCTCCTCTCGATGAAACGCTTATGTCCTCGCTTGTATTCTCTTCCGGGTTTCAGTTGCCACCCCATATCGCCGCGCTAGGCGCCTGGCAACCGCCGTAAGAATCGTAGGTTTGCAGCATCTCCGAGACAAGGGTGTGTCGAGGGAGGGTGCAGTCGTTGTCCCGCGAGGCGAGGCAAACATTCGCTGGACGTGGTGCGGGAACGGCCGATCTTATTCCCCGCCTTTCCATCATTCCTGTACTACTCGAGTGTTATTTTGATAAACACGATGGTGCAGCAGTCCACTCGATGGCTCTGTAAATATCGTCCTCGCACGAACAACGAGGTATCTATGACAGATGAAATATTTTCTGACAATTTTCTCTCGTCCGCGTGAGAGTTCGAGCAAACTGATTCTCATGCTTCAAGATTTATATGGTGTGTACAAAGCGATTAAAAACTCATATTCATTTGAGAGTCGCTTTTCGATGACTTCTGGTTGAATGACGCTTGAGTGGATCGGTGTAAAATTCTTACGATGGAATGGTGGGATTGAACGGCAATAATCGCTCGAGTTGTTGAAAGCTGGATCAACCTGCCGTTTGAATTAAACGCAATAGAAAATTTTCTTCCGGCTTAATCGGAATGATATAAATAGGAGAACGATGCAAACTAATACCGAGAAACCAGATGGAGAATAATTGCGTGTAATATGAAGGAGGAAAAATTTGTTTATAGACGTAGTTACGCGTCGCAGGTGATGTAAGTTCATCAACACACCGTATATTCAAAATTTAACGGCTTGACAAATGCCGGCACTTAAATCTCCACGTAGCTCATATCTTGAGAAACGATTTTTCACTTTTGCCCGGTGAATCATTATAGAATTATTAGCCGCGGTTAGTTGAACGTCGCGTGACATTCATTCGAAAATCATCAAAAATCACACACCGTCCCTTATCCGATTCATAATTTGACGTCAACTGGTCTCTCAATGATTATTGTCACCTTTGCGATCTGCTACTTTCCAACGAATCTTTTTCCCGAATTAATTCATGTCGAGCTAATTTTTCATATATTTTCATATATATTTTTCATGTCACAATATATATTGTTATCTACAAAACGTTGTAGAGCTTGATAAAACCTCTCAGAATTCTCCGGAAGTGTAACTATGTACAATTCTTGGAGAGCCCAAGAGCCGTGAAGATGTGTATGTGTATAGGTATGTTACGATGTAGGTTTGTACCGCATATACTGTATACATTTAAATGGTCGCCACGCGTTACAAAGCGTCAAAAACGTCGGAACTGAGCCTATTTCGCTCTCGGCTTGGTTTTACACTGTGAGGGTCACATAATTTTTCCCTTGGTTTTATTGTGTCAAACATTAACTGTCGGAGTTAGGGCGCAAGTTTCACAAGAGTGTCTTTTATTTGTGTTGGGTGAGCCGAGAACCGCAGAAGGAAAAAAAAAAGGGAGATTATTGTCCGGTACCCGGAATGATATTCCCCTGGCGGTGGGTAATTACTGTAATTGCACAATGATATAGCAGTCTTGTATACTCTGTGACGCGAGGAATGTCAAATAACGGAAAGTGATTTCTGGGAATCACCTCGCGACGTCAATCCAAATATAAACTATTTTACATACATACATATGTACAGTACTACCATGTACTACTGGGAAGATCAAATTATTTATGTTTGGCAAATAATTGTTTTTGAAATTGCGGTGATCGCATTATTAGCACGACTACGAGGTATGTAATACCCCGGGGTTTCCGATAATAATATCATCCCCTCGGTTTGAAGGTATTTATGCGAATATTAGCAACTCAATTCTGTAAGAATATAACACCTACACGTTTTCTACCTTCTGGCCTTAAATCCTCTGAAAAAGTTATAAGCAAAGTATCTCGAGCTGAAATTGAAAGAGGGAAAACCTCCAATTCGAACAAACTTTGCGAAGTCTGGATTTAAAACTTCGGTAAAAGTTATCTCAACGCATGAAAAAGAAAAAACGAAAGTGGAGAATCTGAATATTACCTGGATAAGCGTCCGTATCGTATATCAAACTACTCGTCAAAATTCTCACCTGCGATATATCAATCAGAGAAGAAAACAAAAAAAAAATCCAATTGATAATGTACGTACGTAATTGCATGATTTCATTCACGCGGATATGACTCAATTCGTTACCATCACCCCGAGTGAATGATAGACGTGCATAATGACAGAAAATTGACAGAACAAATAATAGAATATCTCGAGGGTAGAACGACGCCGTTGTGTAAACGTTGCGCGTGTGCTCACATGATACACGCTGTTCTTTCCATCGTTGAGTTCAAAACAGCGATTTGTTTGTGTAAGGTTAAATGAATATTTTAAAGGCCAGTTCTATTGTCCTCATAACTATTGTTTCAAGCCTTGACTGATTACGTCTGTCAACATGTTTCGTTGCGATATACCGTCAGAAAAGAGCTGAGCGGTATAATTTGCGGCAATCGTCGCGTATTCGTTGCACTCGCACGTGAGTCGCTGTAATGGAAAACGAGTTGAGTGCCGCGCCGTCGGCATGTTGTACAGTGATTAGACATACCCTGACTATAGAAATACACCCGTCGCGTATGCTGCCCTGCAGTAAATTCAAGAACCTCGTACGATTACGTCAAAAGATTCGATTGCGCCAAAGCTTTTCGTCCTCCGATTTAGCGAGGTGACAAAAACGAAAAAACCTTGCGTTGAATGAGAAAAATTCAACTCTAATCCGCAGTCTTCTCAACTGCTAATATTGGAATTATACAGAAAAGGGCCACTTTCTTTCACCTATTTTCACTAGCCGGTGAAATCGGTGAATAAAAAAGGCGATCTTCGACGTCACGAGGAGTGGAAGTAAAAATATTGAAAGTCACGAGGAGGGGTGTCTAAGTGCGCCTGCTGACCGTGAAAAATGAGCCTGTCCCGGAATCTTCGTTGACGCCTGCAGTGTAAAATAAGTCGCGGAGAAATTGTTCCGGAGCGAGATGTTTTTTTCGGTTATTTTTTCGCACAAAATCTATATACATACATCGGCGGTGGGAATTGGAAAATTTTTATTTATCGCACGTGAGTCCGATTTGAGCCGAAGCCACGGTCGAGCGATGGGGCAACCTTTTCGGCGAGCGCACCCGCCTATTTTATCATCGATATGCCTCCGCGGGCATCGGTGGATCGCCGGATCCCATTACGATGCATTTTATTGCACCGTCAATACCACGAAAGGGGGAGAGTCTGCAGCACCGCCGAGATGATCGTCGACCTAGACCCGGATCTGGGGCATGTCTCAGGCAACGTTCGGACGCGGTTATACATTTTATGCTATCTTATACCTTGCTTGCTTGCGTCCGTTCGTTCGTTCGTTCGTTCTTTCGTTCATTCGTTCGTTCCCAGTTCGATCGGAGAGCAAACGCGTCAGAGCGGAACGCATCGTGCAGCGTTCTTGCCTCAAGATCTCCACCGCCGTACTCGGGTCTTACCTCTTTCACCATAGCTCATCTACCATCGTACAACTTCATTTACTTTATTTCATCGGTTCTATTTATCTGCGGTTCGTTCCACGTGATTTCTCGCTTCGGTTATCTTCTCGTTTTTTTTCTTTTCTTTCTTTTTTTTTTTTTTTCTTTTTTTTTTTTTTTTTTTTTTTTTTTTTTTTGTAATGACCAGAAAATTGTCTGAGATAAACCGTTTACCATGTCGGCAAAGAAACGTGGCTCGGTGCAAGCTATACATAAAGACTGAACTATGACTTCTTAGAGATACGCGCTTACCACCGCCGTTACTACCGCTGAACCAACGTCAGATCTCGCACCGCAACAATTCGCATACGAAACGGGTGTTAAGCTAATTGTAACAGTCTTCTCAAGACGTCGAGAGACTTTTTCACATGAAGATAGGGTACACGCATACTTCTCGGACAAAAGTCAGAGACTTGTCAGAGCTGAAAGCTAGGCGTAGAAAAATTGTGCATCACAATCTCCTACGGGGATCCGTCGTACGAAGTTGAGATTTTTACCGAGAGTTAAGCCGAAATCCCACGGCACGTGTATGGCGAATGTTTTTTTTCTCCTATTAACTCGGAACATCAGGGTTGAGGTGTGAAACGCTGAATAATTATCCGCTAAAAATCAATGAAATCTGAAAGATGAGAAGTTTGAGGCATAATAACACGGGCGATATGCCAGAGTTTTGCAAGATACGAGTCGCCGTCCGAAGGATGAAAAAAACGAAACGTGGGGTGGGCCGGAGGTTGAAGGTAGAAGGGATAGATAAAAGAAAAAGGGTCAGCGGTTTACGAATGCAGAGCAAGAGAGCGAGGGCGTCACGAACCCGTCAAGGATATCCTTTGTCTACACGAGCGGTTTGCCGGTTGTAATTTTTGTGAAACGGTTCGTCACGACTTTGAGCTATATTAAAAGTACGCCAATACCTGCCTCTCGATGTAGGGATATATATACATATATAATACCTTTCATATTTTATCGAATAATCTTTCGAACTGACCATTAAGAGGAGAATTATTTTTACGCTGTATCAACCTTCGCAATACATCATTTTATAGGTACGTACGTGCCCACTATGTTTCAAGCCCGCTCAGCAGATCGTACGTATAGGGGGATGGCAAATAATTGGAAAATATTGAAAGATCTGTAACATCTGTATAACCTAGGTTGTATGTAACGTGCGTACAGACGTAGATATGTTCAATATATCTACTGTACAGGTGTACGTGGGGATATATGGGGATATGTGTACAAAGCCGTGGTTGAGAATTAAAACGTGAAGTCGAATAAAAAAAAATACAGAAATCTCAGAAAAGTAATACGATCAGCCAATTAGCTCCGTAATAATACCAAGAAGATAATTTATGGAAGCTTACGAGAGAATTCTCAGGGGCTCGAGAATCTATCAAAGATATAAACTTGATCAAAAGTAGAGAAAACAATGATAATGATAACCTGTCAGAATTTGACATATATGCACTGTACGGGTATATTGTGTTAAAATAGTTTCAACTCAATACACCTGCTCCTAAAAATACCAACCACGATTTAGGCAGGTAGGCAAGGGCGACTCATAATCCAAAATCCAAGCCTCTGCAATCGGGCTAGACATGACGATAGAGATTTGAAGAAAAAAAAAAAAAGAACAAATACATCGAAACGCTTCCTCGTAAAGCGTCTTAGTGTCAAAAGGCAATATAACGAAGGAAATCAAATCCCCAACCGTTACCGTTGTTTATCCGAATAATCTTTCAGGGACTCCACAACCTTCTAAAGACACAACTGTGTAGCAAGTCACCGAACAGGATTAAGCCAGAGGGAGACAAATTCTTGTCGGACTTTTACCTCCTGTTTCGAGAAGCGAATGTCAGTTTTTCACATAAAAAAGATGCCTTACCGTGTGCAGGGAAAAAAGCTGCAGATGCAGAAGTCGAGTATATAAATTTCATTATATGTACGTGAGTCGGCACGTGGGTGTTCTCCTCGTCCGGATTCTGTTCCTTTCCCTCGGAAGACACGTGTCCTCCGAGATCCGGAGTCTGCCGATGTGCGGCAAGGATCTCTCTCTCTCGTTTATCTGGCAACGGGTGTTCAGCGTTCGGTTTCAACTCTGTGATAGCTGCGACAGAAGGCTGTGCATTTTTCTGGCCTCATGACACAACAGAGTCAGGTGACAAAAACGGTCAAATTTGATCTTTCTTCATTGCGAGAACCGTATATTGGGCGATCGGCAAGATTCGTGTACCGTAGACTTTTTCATTCGCTTTTTATTGCTCCTTTTTTAACGTCACCGTGAATTTTCTACGCCACAGTATCGCCCGCATTGGTATCCGGATCGGATCATGCTGAAATTCCTTTACTCGCACCTGTCGATTCCTCGCATGGCGTGGCACTTGGCACGAGAAATGACTTAACTACACGGGTTTCGGCGTTTGATTCGAATGACTTATGTATCACGTCTACGTATAGATATATTTCCCTTCTACGTTTAACAGTTGGCAGCGTTCCTTATCTCCTTACTGCACACTACGTGTAAGTGCACGTCTGTATACACAGAAGTACTTTGGCAACGAAATCCTCTGTGCGAAGCTCGGTGTACGGAGTACATCGCGATACCGGTGTACGATAACGATAGCGTGGAATCGTACCGGTGCGGATATAAGTCATTCCCAAATGACCGCTCTCAGACGTTTGTCTTTCATAGAGGACCAACCAGAACGATGTTCGCTCTGTCCTTTTGTCTTCTCCTCCTTTTGTCTTGAGCAGCTGTATTCCGGTGCTGGCTGACTTGGGTGCCAGTGTCCTTTGGACCTCGGCCTCACCGGCGCTATACTATACCCACACGCCGTAGTCCTGAGATGACTTCCAGCACGATCGGCGGACGTGAGACACTTGCTCGAGGGCATGTAAAGTCTCCTTCACCGGTGTGCAGCCTTGCACCGGGTCACCAGACCTAATGAGTATTCACTCGGCGTTCGTCCCATCTAGTCCAATCGTAAAAGCGCTCTCGTTTTTTGTTTCAATTTTTTTTTTTTTTTTACTCGTGGTTTTTGCAGAAATCATAAGTTTCCCCGCTCCGTCTTTCCCTGGAGATCTATTTTGCAGCACCTCAAGAGTCTTAATTTTCATTCAGGGGAAAGAAAAAAGATAACCGTATCACGGGCGCATTGATTCACTATGCGTAGAAGTTGGGGAAATGCAGAGAATCGTATCGTCAAAAATTTTCACATGTAATTCGACAACTGTCATACGCTTAGTATTTTCGGTATGTACCGAGTTGGCCACCGGCAATGTTTCGATAACACCGAAAAAAACAGCTGGAATTTTTATTACAGCTGTCTAGGACTGTCTGAAAAATGTCCCAGCATCTCCACCGAACGTCCGTGTCGCTCAAGACTCGCGACATCTGCATACGGCAGACGGCCAGACAGGCGAACACCCAGTGCACCAGGTAGCCAGCATAGTAGTACAAAGACTCACCACAGGTTAATAATTGCTTTGCATTGTGCTCGGGAGATATCGCAATCATCTGCTCATGGGACCCGCACCGCAGGTAGTCCAGGCCCCGCGGTCGGACGGATCGGAGCCTTGGATCAGGACTGAGGCTCGCGTTACGCCACAGAGGAAAAAGAGCAGCGCTATGGGGGTCCGTACGGGGAGTAAGAAAGACGTTTGCCCTTGCCTAACATCTGCTTTTACCTGTACGGATCCGTGTCGTCTATTAATTACCTGCACTGTTCGGATCACCAATTTGGAACGATTTATTTTTTATCCAAATGGAAAGACAACGGAATTCAGGAGAAATGGACCGTTTCCGCAGTTCGAGCATGTCGTATATTAACGAGCCATTGTCATTGTCTCCGTTGTCCGGAGCTTTATCAACGTCTGACGAAATAGGGGGCGCGTGTATACGTACGTCAGAATTACATAAACTCACGCAATGGTGCGGCTACTGTTGGGATGGAAGTAGTCATGGGTTGGGGCGGTAGCCACGGCGGATGGCGGATGGCGGAGGAGGAGGCAGAGATGGAGGTGGAGGTGGAGTGGAGGGCGCTTAGAGGTTTCTGGCTCCGTCTAGAGTCCTTCTTGAAGAATGTGGACAATTTAACCGGACTCTTGTAATGTTAGCGTTTTTGTTTCAGACGTTCATTCTATTTCTAGGGGTCCCGTAAGCTTCCCTTTTCTTTTCGCCTCGCTTCTTTTTCTCTCGCTTTGTACCGCCCTTTTTTCGGCTCCAAGAGGATAAACATTTGACGTGCTTTTTTGTAACCACCCGAGGCACTGACTTAATGCCTCACGCCACGCTCGGTAACTACAACGCTCCGTAATTATTGGTCAAGCGCTGAAATAATGCAAAGATAGCCGCGTATAGTCGCCTCGCTTTCGACCATCACTCCTTGCATAATCACGATGGTACTTCTAGGTAACTGTTTAACAGATTTTCGGCTTCACGAAACTACCCAACACGGATTAACAGGTCATGTGCGCCATAAGCCGGATTAATTCCTTAAGTTCCGGTACTTTCATTCGAAATGAATAAATGAACCGACCCTATTTCAAGAATTAAGCTCAGCTCGATAGGGCTCGATGGAATTTCTCAACCTCGGATTTCGTTGAAATATTTACTTCTCATGCAGAGATCATGATAGGTACAACGAAATCTCGGGTCGCGCAGGTACTCTTCAACGATAACTTGAAATTTATTCAATCGTCGGATCGATAGTAATTTGTTCGAGCCACCGCGCCGCACCGCAATCGAACCTGCAGTTGGTCCGAACACATTACGTTTTTTTACGAGAGCGGCTCGATCACCCACAGCAGTAGTCGGTTTGATCCGGCTTAGGTATCGGTGCTCAATTTTCATGGCGATTTGATAGCCACGGGCTTTAGCGACCGCGAAATGAACGCTGAAAGCCTGTTGCCGATGACAGAATTTTCAATCGATATTATATCGCAGAAGTTTATATCTAGTTATTAAATACGTGAAACGCCCCGGCTCTCGCGTACAGCACACTTAAACCGCCAAAAGCAGCTGCAGCCAACGAGGTTACTCACCCCGAAAACCGCACTGTCTATAGCGTCTATACCCCGTATTCGCTTATTAGGATTTAGATGAGCAGCTATATCACATCTACACGCGACTCTGAGTTTGACACGCCAACGCCAATTGGTGTCACTGTTCTACTCGATTCACCGCACGATTTACTACTGTAATAGTAGCGGGTATGCGCTACTTTTCAATTGATCAAATCTTCAAATGGCACGAGCCTAGAAGAACACCGATCCGTTACATTCGTGGAATTCCACGTCGCGCGAAGTGCGGCAAATTTCATTTGATACCGTTAAAACGATCTCCCGAACAGGTAGATAATATCGATACCCTCCAACTAAGCAGCCACGGTATCACGAATACAAAAATTTACGACGATATGCTCGGTTTCGAAGACCGGTAAAAAAATTGTAATACCGCCTACGAGAGTAGGATGTAAGGGTTTCCACATGCTGAACGTGATTACCACAATGACCACTATATGTATGTGTACGCGTACATTTGGTTCCATATAAGTTTAGTAGGTACTCAAGGGAAAAATTCTACGTGTAGAGTGGTACTAATGGCCTCATTACCGGAGGCAAGTATACACTCAAAAAAGTACAGAGCTTCCACCTTCTTCACGGCGGCAATATATACATTAAAAAATAAAATAAACCTCGTACACCGATATCATTTTATTCGCGACAAAAAATTTCAGCGATTCGAACAGTGTATGATGATATTGTAGATTGTTACGCGTTCTCAATAAAAACGGAAAGAAAAATAACAGAAATTAACCAATAATACCGTAGGGCAGGGATCGCTCCGTTCGCAATTAACCGGTATACGAATCGAACGGACTCTCCTCGGCACGATCGTTGGATAACCTAATTAATTTCATTGCCGATATAGGTACGTAGAAGGGGAGCTTTCAACTTGTCGCCTAACTAAATGGCAAATGTCTTACCGCGCGGTGACAAGCGACTCGCACACCGCCGCAAACGTGGGAATTAAAGCGCATTCAATAGCACCGCGATACAATGAGAGCGGCGCATACCGAGCTTGTGCTTTCAATAGCGCAGTTCCTAGTAGAACAATGATTTTGAGTTATTGCGGTCGTATCGTAAAAAAAGCAATCACGAATAAGAACCGCGTGTAGCATTGCAACCACCAAAGATACAAACGCGAGCGAGTCGGGCCCGTCCGGTCTGTCCACTCGTCCCTGAGGCTGACTGCTGCCGCTATCGCTGCTCTTGCTGCTGCTGCGCCGTTGTTGCGTTGGCTCCGGGTTGACCGGAGGAAGAAGAAGTTGCGGCCTGCTCTCGACCGCGTCACAGAGCTCATTGAACTTACAGCTTATACATCGGCATCTGCCTAAGTCAAGGCGCGCGGGTACTCGAACCAGTAGTACGAACGGAGCTATTTCTCTGCGCCGCTCGACGACGACGTACGTACGAATACGTCTATACTTACATCGGTGGGCAGCGGCTCATATGTCCAAACGACCCAGCCCGGTCGCGGAGTTGTTCACGTTACGCGAACACAACCACACCGTGGACGCCCCGACGAGAGAGCGCGGATTTGCGCTCGGACCACCGAGTCATCTTGATTTTCTGCAGTTCGAAGTTTCTACGGGTTTGCATAGGAACTGCAAAAATGGGTGACGTAAATAGCCACTGAATCTCACCTTCGTGCTTTGAGTTTGTCTCTAACGACGAGTCGGACAATCATATTACTTGACTACTAGCATTTGCACATGCTTTGAGCAATGCCTTTTTCAGCTTTAAACTGGATCGAAAGTGAAAAGATGAGAATGAGAAAAAGGACACGGATATGCGATATCATTGTTCACCTTCAAAATTACGGAGCACCTGAGACAGAGTGACTGCATACGAATTTCATGATTATAAAATTTATAAATAGATTGCGAAAATGACAACAAATATCATAAACCCAAAAGTTGACGCACATCGAGAAAATTTGATATCATTTAATCATTTCGAAGGTAGATCGGAGGATTGATGGAGACAGCGTCAGGGTAGGGTGAAGATCGTGAATTATATGATAGAGGAAGTATAGCGTTCGAAGAAGGTCACGAAAAATGGTGCCTTGTCGAACAGTTGTCGTCGCACAAAGCTTGAGATTGTTCTTGTTATCCTTAGAAGAGAGATTCTCTCTTCATTTGGGAGACGAAAAAGAGCGAAAGAAAGGATCTATTGTCCTGGTTTCTGGGTCCTGGCAAGGATCACAGATTAAGTTGTGACCGCGAGGTCTACTTCGTGCGTAGATTCGCATCTCTGTAACGTACGAAGATGAATTTCCGCTTTTATTATTAATTTCGGGCACCTATGATGTCTTTGAATTCTGTAAATTCGATCTCCTTCCGTCGTTCAATCAATACGAATTGAGTTACAGTCTATAATCGCCGGCCGGAAAAAACCGACAACGTGATACGATACGGTGATTTCTCGATCATTATCGGAATTTATCTGAATTCGCAGTCATTCACATCGTATATACAAAATACACTAAAATTTCCTCGAACAAATTGCCTAACCAGCTGCCAACGTAAATTATTCGGAATATTCGTTGAATCGCCAAGATATGTATTCGGTTGACAAGCGCCTCAGTATTTCTCTCAGTGAATTTTTTTCCACAAAACTTGTTAAAATAAATATTGCATACACCAATTACATTGCAGGACAAATTCGAATACTTTTATGCATGGAGATTCACACCTACACAGTCTGTAATCCGATTATAAGTGAGCGTACCTGCGCCGAATCGATGCATTGGCTTAGATTACAACTTGGTTCGGGGAATAATAATCGTATTTTGGGAACGCTGTTCAATCTATTCCGCAGATCGCTCACTCCCGTGTACGTTCATTCTACGAAACGCCATCGCTGTGTAACTTCGAAGCATTAAATAAACCACCCTTCAAAGTTCAAGCATTCCACATACGTATCTACTAATATAGTTACTTATAAAATACAATCGACAATGGATTATCAGATCATACCAAATTTCAGATTCATTTCCTTTTCTTCATTTTTTTTTCATTGATTGGTAATAGTTACCAGTCTCGGACTCGCCTCCTACCTTTTTCATACCTCCTTTTTTTCAGGTTGATCATCCGGAACGGTCGATCGAATAAGCTTTGGGGTCATGTAGTAGGTATATTATATGCGTCCTAAGGGTTCTCGCGCACAAAAGCATCGTCGGTTCGTCTGGGAGGGATTTTCTACGAAATGCTTCGATTCTGCGAAATAGTTGAAGGCAGGTCAGGCACGCGGTGCTCTTATGTTCCCATTAGCTTAGCGATTATCAATAATTCAGGTACGTATATTCCCCCCACCTCGTCTACTTTCAGCGAAATGATGCAGTTATATCTCGTTTCGCGGAATATACGGAATATACCAATGCGTATATACCTATGTATGTATTACATAATAATGCATATCCGTTCGTCATATACGTAAGTACACATAAGTACATTCAATCCCACATAAACACCTGTTCAGAGGCTTGCAAATAATACAGCATTTGGCCTTGCAGGTATATAGGTAACAGAGCTGATTAACGTAACCATGATGACCTATTCATGTAATCGGCCTGTAAACTTCTACATTCCGTGAAAAATGATTCTCCGTAACTCTGAATGCCTTAATTTTTTTCGTTTTTTCTCATCTTCTTTCCTCGTGTTTTTATTTTCCTGAACGTTGCCTCTACAACGAGTATTACTCGAACCATTTTTGGTCAAAGATATACCACTGCCTTTATAAAAAAGCCTGAGGAATTTCTTCTCGTTCAACCGGCATATTACCAGGCAACCCCTCGAATTCAAGGTGTACTGTATTCCGTCAAAGGGCTGATAACAAATTTGAAACTTTCACCGTACGCTGCTGCTGGGACGATTACCAGCCGCGGGGCAACAAAGCCAAAATCAATGTTGAGCCCTCCGTTCAGCGATAACTAGTCGCTATACCATGTGGCGTAACATTTCCAATTGGAATCGACGCGATTAATTAGCGCTCTCCGGCTTATATCTGCTGGCTATCATCTTTCGGTTACTCGAACCGCGATTCTTGAATTAAACGGTAGTTGTGAATGATATATCGCGAAGACACCTAACAAAGTCGAACTACGCACGGAAACCGGACGTATGGACTCGATGCACAAGACTCTATATTTTTCTTATAGCTTCTCCTCTGCTAGTCCGTCATTCCTTCTCTCCGTTCTCTCTCTCTCTCTCTCCGTTCTACCGTCTGTCAGCAATTTCGTTTCTTCAATGAAAAAGTGCCACTATTCCTTATTAGCACCTGGTGACATGGCAGACGACGGGGACGGAGTCGCCTTCCTCGCGAGCGTCACACGGTAAGGTGGTTGCGACGAGGGGGGGAGAGGAGGCCGCTGACATCTGGTCTTACGAAATTGCATTCGGAGGAACAAATTGTCCTCAAATGGGATGAAATTACGCGTCATTTCACCCTTCACCCCGGAAGAAATTGGAGTTTAATTTTGAACCGAGGGAAGTGCTCCGCCAGCGTGTCCTTTACCGTCACCGCGTTATGTCGAGTTTCTTTTCCCCCTTATCCTCATCCCCCTCTTTCTTCGTTTCTCCTCCTATTCTTCTTCAGATACTCCATCGGCGAGCCAAAGAATTGCAACCATATTTTTTGACGACGATTATTTTCCAATTTCACCAAAGGTATCCTTAAATTTCTTGCGGTCGTGCGGGCAGCACCTCTTTTATATATACCTTTTCGAAATTCCTAACAATTTCACCCAAAACTAAGACCCTTTTAATTTTACGTTATATACTTACCATTTGGCGATGATTAGGAACAGGACGGGTCGAATGGCCCTGGGACATGGGACCCAGGCATTGGAACTGAAAAGGTCTCCGCTACCTGCCGCACGCGGAGAACCTTTTCTAGGTATCAAACACGCGTATACTTCCACACTGCTTCACACGGACAGCCCATAGGTGCGAGTAGGTGTACAACTGTACGCATATACACACATACACCACATCCATCCGTGTTGCGTGTAACAGGTAGTAGACGTACGCAGAGTATAATACAATACCAGTTTGCACAACGTGCGATATACCTGTGTGCACGATTCGATACGTGTTCTCTCGTCCGACGGTGAATAGGTATATAGATTTATTCCAAAGGTATCAAGAAGCAACCCGGAATTACTTTAATGTGCCCGTAATAACATTGTCTGCCCGTCTTTGTTTAATTCATGGTAATTTTGTCATTATAAGAGGAAGCAAACGTATCTTTATTTATTTAAAACTTTTATTATCTCCGTTGGACCGGTCATTTCGCCCGCATTTAGATGAGTTTTTAATTTGGTGTGACGCGAGGTATTCGATTTAACGAGCGCGCACGGACCCCTTAGTTCTACCACCCTATATGAATAACATTAGGCACATTTTCTGATGTAGGCACCATCTATACATCCACTGTATATTAATACAGGTATACTCGTTATATACGTCCGCGTACGAACACGTACTTATATACATATACATATGGCCGATGCATTTACTCACATGGAATCGGCGTACGTTTTTCACCGCGTTGTGACGTATTCGAGATAAAACTACGACGGGTAAAAGTGTGGATTTTAATTCTCGCAATTTCTAACCATCCGCTGTCAACCTCAACCAATCCGATGGATGGAATTTTGCCCGGCATGGAAAAAGTGCGTTCACTTCACAACTCTCACGAGTTCGCGATGCGTCGATTTACCCTCAAAGGTGGTGGGTCGTGTGAGCTGCAGCGGGAGGAGGTGATATGTTATTGGACAACGTTCGCACTGACGCAGCAGCAACAGCAATAGCGAGCAATATACCCGTTAAGCTAGATGCCTTAATAATAATTCAATCCTCCGAGACACCCTGCGCGCATCAATACGTGATTAATCATGATTAGAATAGCATTCATGACGAACAGTTTCCCTAACAACGTGACGCTGCGACGGCTACTATACATCATATTGCGTCGCAGCACCACCAGCTCCGATCCAACTGATTCTCCAACCGATTTCGATTTATGAACGTGCGCTTGGTAATCTGTTCATTTGTATGCTCTTGTTTCTATGATATAACCACCTGGGCACACCGGTACCTCATACTTTCCGGTTGAACATTTTTCCCTTTTGTTTCTCTCTTTTTTCATACCGACGTGAACTACCGCACCTGCGCCATTATTGTTTCCGTATGAAAGATCGTTCACCACGTAATCGATCGATGATCTTCATCGGAAAAATACAAAAATATCGACGTTCATTCCCCCTGACCGGAAATTGATTCTGACGATGTGCAGTAATGAATATATGTATACGTAAATTATCATACCGTGCCTGCGGGAGTTATTGCGAACGTATCGTATCGATCTACGAGCCTCTCGCAATATCCATCCCACTTCCCCATTCAGGCTAATTCGCCGTAAATCGGGAATTTAATCGCTCAGTTTCAAGCGGATGTAGTCACGAATTCCACGTATTGCAGAATATCAAAATTTCGAAAGTTTTTTGTTCCCGAAGGCAGTGGAAAATCAATCGGGGTTCACTTTGACCGGTTGTACGAAGATGGGAAAAAAAACACATAAATTTGATAAATCGAACCCAGCGACCTGAACGGCTAATCCGCGATCAGCTTTACGTAGCTAAGACAGCTTCGACAATCCGTCCGATTAAACTGCAGGCGTTGTTCGATGGCTGCCTGTCAGCGCTTTATTTTATCTGACCGTGGCGACTCAGCGGCAATCATCCATCGATTTACGAAACAGCGTTCGAACCTCGAGGCAGGACGGTTATTCACCAATTTTCCCATACTCGTGTTGTATAATGGTACTCGTGGCGAGAAAATCGAAACTCATGCATCCGAGGAGTGAAGATCGTTTACCGGAGATTGCGGAGTTGGGTTTTCCACCACTTGCTGCGGGTGATCGTTATGGCGTGAAACCCCTTCCAGAACTGCTGATAACCGTGTTGAACTTTACTTAGGTCAGTACCTACCTACGCGGCACTTCTAGACGTTTGATAACAAAAGTAGAAAAGGACGATCCGATAAGGACTTGGGCATATCAGTAAACAAGAAGCAGAAATAGATGGAACGATGCCACCTTGCTTGTGCAGGACGCGTTTGCTCGGGCGTGGTCGCGACGAAGTAAGGGATGTTATTTGTGGGCGTTGAATTGACCATGTTCCGAAACTGACGGTTCGAAGTTCAAAGTTAGCGCTGTTTGCGTTGGTGAACAAGCTCTTTAATTCAGAAGATCCCCAACCACGGTTTAGTTGTAGGTGCGCCAAGGGTGATTAGCGTTCACTCGATAAATCAGCGATCAATCATGCCAGCTTATAGCCATTCAATGCTCCGTGGGATTATCTGTTTTAGTATATGTCTATGCGGCGGTGGCGCGTTGTGGTTGAGTCGTTGTTCATGGGCTAGTAACCTTCACCGCACGCACAATTCCTACAAAGCATCCTCGGTGTTGGTAATTAATGTCCCTCGGCTGAATATGGCGAACCTTTTATGAATGGAGTTCTTCGCTTCTATAACTTGACTTACGCTGGCTCAATGAAATAATAATTCATTTACTCGGTATCGGCTCGGTAGGTTCTTCGATCGATTATATTCCCGATAATTGTTCGTGCGGAAACCAATTCGCCTCTCTTCGTTGATAGGATCACGGAGACGTAAGACGAACGATTACCTAGCTATAGCCTTGTATCGGTAATTCAAATTCGTCGACTAAATTCTCGTTAATTTTATTCAATCGTTGAATATAAATTGTGGTTCCTATCGCTACCGGTAAGTTGCTAAATCTTCAACCATTACGAAATGGGCCTACGAGCTATCGGTTATTTAATGATACTAATAGTTTACCGGGAATCCCGGGTACATAATGTCCCATCGTTCGTAATTCGGTGTGGGATCAACGTTGGAATCTACGATACGTCGCGTGCGATGACACTCCCTAAACACCCTGTCTAACGAACGATCTCCAAGTAAATTTCGTAAGCGATAAATACTTGTTGCAGCTTAAACAACGGTGTAACAAGAATGTACATACGGACGATCAAAGTGCTCACAAATTCAGGGGTAGATGACCCCATCGCAGTGGTTCGCGACACAACCCCGTATACCAGATTCGCTCGAAAGACAACTTTATATCAATCTGAGCGAAGCGTTAAGTTTTCTATCGGAGAGCTCGATTGGCGACATCGGCAGGTCTTCCGCCAATTTATTCAAATCCCGTTGACTGATGAAAGGATTACCCAGAAATAGTCCCCCTCCCCTTCGTTCGCTCGTCCACTTTTTCTCCTCCGCACCCTGCTCTTCATCGTATATGGTTATAAGTCCGACCGTACCATATACATTTCACCACCCACTCCGTGGAAACCACATTACTTATACCTGATTCTCTCGCACCAAGGCCCTACGTACGTTGGCTTATTCAAATCTGTAGATTATTATCCGATACTTCGTTTCGATCAACGTGCCGTCCGCTTTTATCCTTTCTCACTATTCCGGAGACTTAATACCGACTTAAACCACCCGGAATTCTCGTGACGAAGCAATTGAAAATTAGACCCGAAGCTTTCGAAGAATGAAATTCATCTCTCAGTGCCTCTCGATAGAACTTATTGCTGGTAATACACAGGCGTGTGTGTGACCTTCTTCAATGGAAGAATGTTGCATATTCTTGAATCTCCCTCAGATTACGTGGGCTCGTCGGTTTTCATCGAACACTTCAACGGTTCTCGGCCGATATTTTCTTCTTTCTCGAGCATATACCAGGTTCGATTCGCCCCTTGCAAATCTTTGCGAATCGGCAGAGCTTGTCACCGAGCGTTGGATAGACGGAATACATTCCCGTCGTACATTCGTCCGTTCTCTACTGTATATAAAAGTTCAGTGGTAGTGGTTATAGAATGTAGGATACGCGTCTGAACTCCCTATGAATAACGTACAACGAAATACTGGATTACGCTATTCAAATTCGCGTACGTATTTTCCACGGCTGAAATTTTTTGCATTTATTTATAACGACGGTGTGCGGTATGTGTGTCCACGAGCATTTGCATTTCTGCAGGAAATCCGCTTTGATGAACGGGCATGAATATTTTTTTCCGTAACGAAAATCCGCTACTGTCGGCACTGACGAGAAGGCAGTGGCAGCGTGGCGGCGGGCGATGCAAACCAGTGAGGAAATTGAGGCAGGTCGGCGCTACGAGCAGTCGTCGCTCTCGGTCGACTCGACGTTTAATTACGTAACCACTGGGCCCAGGGACCATTTACTCAAAATAATGACCCAAAATGGGTTCCCGGCGTGTTATTATTTTCGTATTTGGTGCTTCGCTCTCCTTGGGTCACAACGTTGGTTATTTCCATCCGTACTAACCTTCTATAATTTCAAGGGGTCCTCGCTCCACCGCCCTTCGCGTATACCTGCCGTTTTTTTCTTTTCCCTCAGAAAAACTAGCATAAATTCAGAATCCAAGACTCGCGGAGTTTCTCCATCTGTACGTGACCGCGCATGTATTCGTTTACACGTGTGGTAATTAAGCCGAAATCATTGATTGAACAATTCGAGTAGATCTCCACGTCAGCTTGACGATGCGTTCAACTTACTTTGAATAAAGTTTGCGTAAAGTACACGTAGTATTCTGAGATGAGCTTGTGAACAATTTTACTTCAGATGGCGATTGAATACCCAAGGAATCCCGTTTTCAAAATAAATATATTCGGGTTAGGCAAGCTGGCGTTATAGAAGAAGTTATATACGAAGAAGTTGTAATGTTCGAATTTATGGCCAGAAATAGGGATATCTTCAACCCTTCATCCCAGGATTTTCGAGGACCTTTAAAAAGACCCACATTTTCCCACGAATTTTCTACAGACCAGAGAGAATGAATTTCAGTCAGAATTCAGGCCGTCCAATTATCTGACCCAGTCGAAATAGATTTATGGAAATCCTAAGTTTTCACGAATGGTTTTCATCGATGAAATTTTCGTAAATAAGAATTATTAGGGTTAATTGAAGCTTGTGAGATCCACGAAACCAACGGCTAACATTAGATGGAATTCCGAAATCATCAATTAGCATTTGCATCATGTACAACACGTGTGTACCGATCATAACTTTTGCGGGTACTCGTAGCTTAAGTTAATGATTGAGGCTACCTAATCCAAGGCGATTATGACTGCGGTTCCGACGACTTCTTCGGTCATGGATATGCGTTGGTGGAGTCAGCTCGGAAGATTTTTACGGTACAACGGTAAATGTTAATCCCGCAACTCGTAATCCAGCAGGAGCTGGCAATGGGAATCTCTGACTTTAACTGTAATTATAGGGATCACTTAATGGTTCTCCCTCCCGTCGTCCGCATCCCCTTGATATCCTCTCGCAGCGGTGGAGTACCGAATGCCGTAAGCCTCCTAAATAAGGCTAAACGCCACTATTAGCCGGTCTAGCTTTGCTCCACAACTATTCATTTGAATACGCTACGTTTTACGACCGCAAAAACCCGTCCACGAATCTCCAAGTCCAACCCTCTCGATTGGTAGGGCGGATATGCTCTCACCCTTCATACTCAGCTGCAGTTTCTCCCTCTTTGGCTTCCTCCCAGTTCTTTTCACCCCCCCTTTTCTGGCTCTTCTTTACGGTTGTGCTTGGTACCGTTTCGATGGCTACGAGGAAGCCAGATCATGATCGTTCGCACTTGATGACAAATAAAAAAAGTCGATATTACTTTACAGTCTGGGAAAAAAAATTCATCAAAAGTGATTCCTCGTGATCTATCACTCTGAATGTTTTTCATCCAACGAATGTCTGATCCACGCGAAAACAATCAATCCTATATCAAATTCTACTGGGCGTCTTCTTATTGTCTTTCCTAGTCTTCTTTTCGATATGAACTCTTGTCCGATCGATCAATCAACCGTCACATCCGGAGTACACGAAGTATGAAATTCGTAGAGATCCTCGGATGATTTGCCGATTAAATTTCATAAGATTTTCATGGAATGGAACGAAAAATAATCAATCCTTTCGAAATTCTGCCAAATTTACACGTCAAGCGTTAAACTCCATGTTGAGGTGTATAATTTCAATTTTCACGACGTTTACGTAATATTGAAAAATTAAAAAAATCGTTCAAGCCCCCGATCTTGGATCGTACTTTTTGATTAGTCATATTCATTTACCGAGAAATCAGTGAGATTCATGATCAGTGAAGCTAGACGCGCAGTGGCCTAGCTATAACTGTACCAAGGGAATGCTGATTCTGCTTTGCATTTCAATAATCCAAGCGAGTAGTATAGCTGTATGTTCACGATACAGAACCAGAAAAGTCACGCTTCACCAATCTTCGGTGCCTGCCCTTCGTACGCACGTCAATGCCTGTGACGAGAAGCTAGAATTATGCGCCGTCTGGTTTCTCTTGTTCCCATCATTTTCATCCCGCATTGCCATCTGCATCACGTCCAACCGCTGTTCTAATTTCGACTGTGGTATCCTATATACATCCACCCGCGATACGAGAAATCAATTTCCTCTGATTGTTGACAGAAATAATAATGACATATCATCCTCGAGATACGATCACCGAACGGCGTGGAAAGGTAAGGTAAATAACTGATTGTGATACGAAAACGTGTACCGATTCAATAAGCTCTCACCGACAATCAAATCTGAATAGTTGCTTTCAAATATTGTCGCTAAGAATCCAATACTTAGAGGAGTGGCGTATACCGTTCGAGGAGAGATATTCCAAAATTTGAAGTCTTCTGATTCTTTCTCGAGAGTATTCTACGCTCCACTGAACACGTTACGCAAATGATATTTATGAATGGAAGTATCCGGCCATGAATTAATTTAGACGGCATATACATATTTCTGAATTCTTGTTCGCTTGCTTTAGTCTATTTGTTTCAGCAATAGAAAAAAAAAAAAAAAAAAAAAAAACAGAATGACGTGAGAGCGCTCTATGCAGTGCGAAAAATTGTCCGCGTATACGTGGGGCGTGGATCCAGTAAATATAAATGCAGGCCAACAGTGTCAGTTTCTTGCGGGCTACATACTGCAACGCGTAAAAGTTAACGCCAAGATAAACAAGAGACAAGATGCTGCTATAGAGTGTCAAGAGCTATTCCACCCTGGCGCATATCACTACAGGCATAGCGGCAGTTTTAGTTTTCGCATAAGCAGGGCGTGAAATACCTGGCGGTACGGAGTCGTGCACCTCGTCTCTGTGAATAAAATTTCACCGCGCCGAGTTGATGATGTTTTTCCCGTGTTTTTTTGGTTTGTTTTTTTTCTTTTCTTAGTACAAAAGAGCGTCGGAAAACGAAGTAAACAAAAGGAGAAGGAAAATGGTAACCAATTAGCGAATAACAAGCTACCCGCTAATTATGAAGCGCTCATATATGGCCCGCGTGTCGAACTTGACGTTTGCATTTTTACAACTTGGTATATATCTTCTACTTTCAGCGCTATTCCGCCATATTGAAGGAGTTGGAACGCAAAAAATATTTATGAGTAATGATACCTCTCAGGAAATCCTGCAACCTGCAGGATAATTGCATACGTTGCTGACTAACCCGCTCGGAAGGGCCAGGACGCCTACGTGCATCTACAGTTCATTTATGCACGCGGATCCATAATCCAAGAGATCGCATCTGCTCGCAGAGCCGGAATGTTATTCCATCGAACAGTTTTTTTTTCACTTTCTGTTTTCCCCATCATTTGGTATCAGAACATCGACTTTGCAAACAACCTGCTTTGTATCGTCAAATAAGTGCTCAACGATCTGCAGATCGTATACGCGAAACGTATACGCCTGCGATTCAAGGAAACTCATAATGAGTATTCACCGTGCTCTATTTAATCAGAATGTAACAATTCGCTCAATTCACACTCGTACAATATGTGTATACAGACGTATGCATAAATTTGTAAATGAAAGCGCGATGCCAATTGAATTTCACCCAAGCTTCATACAGTATAACGCTGCGAATAAAAGTTTCCGGGGGCGTGAAGGCGAATACGAAAGATGGGTCGAGTCAGAGAAGGCGGCAGACCGGGACGGTTGCGGATGGCTGCCCGCGTCTGCAAATACGTTCAGCGGTAGGAACATCAGCAACAACAGCCTCAGGAGCCAGAAGAGTCGGGATATCCAGAAGCAAGCCTGGAGCCAAAAGGCTGGACTGGAAGCGTCTCGAGACTCGCTCGGTAAGAGTATACTGCACCTATAAGCCGAACCGGTAATACTGTTATTATTTGCGATATCAGTACCCGCTCAGTAGGCAGGTATATTACCTCTCCATTTTTGCGCTAGTATCTCGTCTGTGGTGTGTTATTTAGAGCGCTCCACCGGCGATTCGCAGTGCGTCGTTCCATTTCGTTCGACGCTTCCGTCTTATTTGAAACACGAGGATGCCCCTCTTCCCTTCGTACGTAAAGACCGTCTTATGCATATTCATACCCGAGGATATAATGTGCGGAACAAAGAATCTTTCGTCACCGGAATGTTCCGTCAGCTCGTACACCTCTCGACTACGTTCGAATCTTTTTAGCAGCACTCTAGGTTCCTAAGGCGTGGCCTTGACTATAGCGCGGTACTTAATACTTGTTCGTCGCATCTCGGAGGTACCGGTTTCTGCGAACCTCGCTTCGAATTCCATTACAAACTTTTTTTTACCTTGCACCGCCGCCGTTCTACCGCCTTATAATTGCACCAGTTTTCTACGACCAACGGATTGTCGTTCTGCTTATTTATAAGAAGAAAAGAACAATTCAATTTCCACGTGAGTTTTAACGCCGCTCCAATTTTTATGACAAACGATATTTTGAAATAATTTATTCTCTTTCTTTATAGTCAATAATTTATTTATTTTTGTTTCATCCATATCCAATCCGACTTTGTTTGTTTTCTTGTTCGCTCGACTTGCACCACCCAATTCAATCTACGCGACATTTCAAAGGCCGGACGAAAGCGGCTTGCAATGCAAATGAATCCGTACATCAAACTAAACACAGGATTGAGTGAGTGTAATGAGGAGACCTGCAAGTGTAAAAATTGGTGATTTGTTCCGTTGTTTCGATCCTCTGAAAACCTGAATGACGCCGGGAAAAGTAAGATCAAAGGCTGTACACGTACTCCCCTTTCGTTCCCGTTGACACCGAAAGCCAATATTTTCCGTAAATTCTCTCCTAAGAAGGCTGGCGAGAATCAAGTATAAATCATTGGCACTTCGAGTAACTTCACCGATTCCCGATTTTTTTTTTTCAAAGATGATGTCCAGACTTCGAAGGCATCCGCCTACCAAAGCTGAAAATACAGATTTTCTCACGATCTGTGAATTGGTCGAAAGAAAAGATTTGCGAAGGTAACGATTCGGTGTTACGTTTACCGCAGGTGTCAGAAAAAAGCTCTAAGAGACGACCCAATGTTAAAGTGTCTATACTGTTTCACCGTATTGACTCTGTTACTGAAAGTAACCGATGCGTGGCCTGTTTGCTCGCTATTACCTACAAACGAGTTTGCTTACAAAAATATTTCCAGGATATATAGACTGAGAATATTTTCATCGGTTTCTAATGTTGACTTGGAACGATGCACCAAAAACCTTGTCCTACCATTCATATTTAATGACAACTAGCTAATATTTATTTTATCTACCGGAAAATGAAATCGTCCATGAAATAATGTTAGACGCTCTTAAGTGTAGGAAGTGATCGTTTCGCATCGTCGCCAAAAACAATAAGCCACTCTCGGCGTCATAGCTTTTCCAGAACATCGCTGTCTGACTGTCTGTCCGTCACAGATCGAATTTCTTAAGCAACTTATTGTTAGTCGCAACGTGAATACTTCATCGATGGACCAGAACAAATTATTGAAAATTAATGCACGGAATTTTGTCTTTTATACGAGTTAAAAATTCATGACCAAGTTTTAATGTGCTCGTCTTACAATTGGTGAACGTATTGTCTTAAGTAGGAATAGAATATCGCTTCAGTTCTGATCGAAGTCTTGACGCAAATCGCAGAATGGAAAAAGAATTAGTCCGTCTGTTCCATTTACTTTTTACCGAGGCTCAACCACTGGAAGAAGAGATCGATGTTCTCGCATCGATGTTTACACGAAGTACGTATTACCTACACTTGCAAATTGCCATATACTTGTAATTGACTTGTCTCTTAACAAGAGAACGGTGCAAACAGCGTTATTACATCAGCTACGATTGGATCGTGTATCCCTACAACAAGTGTGACTTATAGTCGAGCGATAACATCGTTTCGTCATACTTCTCCAGTTTGTTTCATCCGATCGAGTCTCGGTAATCTCTCGTCAATTACTGCTTAATGAAAAACGATACTCGATTAATTTCTTCCGTCCATGAGTCTAATCGCAACAGCTTATTTATTGAGTTGTTATATTTTTCGTTTTTCTTCCGAAATAGCACCCCGTCGTTCACAGCCATCGAACTTCAGAGCGATTCAAAGATGACACGACAGAAGCGAAAATCAGAAATAAGCGTGACTATGAAGTGTTGCATCTGGTCCACTTGGACAAGAAAAAAAAAAAAAAAATTCACGTGCACGCATGGTTCGGGATTCCGTTGTTTTTTTTTTCAAGTTTGCGGTGAGATAGATTTGAAACGGAGACTGATTGTGAGTTTAACGGTGAATTTGCGTAACAAAATACGGTAATTAGAGAACTCGCTTTATCGATCCGACCGACCGTGTCGCGGTGAAAGACAACCCCACTCAGGGGTGCAGGTTTGCAGAAGGAAACCGGTATATATGTATATCTATTTGCAAATTTGCATGCAGTTGGCGTACGAACTTTGTACTGTAAAAACCCCATAAATTTGAAATGACTTATATAACCCTCATGGCGTCTGATACCGATGTTGCACGGTATCCCTAGAGGGTGGATCAATTTTCAAGGGTGGATTCAACCACGTGCACCACAGCCAAGATCTGCGGATTATACCTACCTACGTTATACATATATATATACGTACGAGCTCTTTACCTAGACTGGGCCGCCCATTATTGGCGCACGGCTTATCAAGTTACCCTGAACCGTGCGTAACTGTAGTTTCGCGCACGCACGCACTTACCTGCCGGGATACCAACGGCAGTAGGGTGAAAGTTGAACGCGCATCGTGAATTAATGAAGCACCCCTTACGGGCCGTCTCTTATCGTTAGACTAAACTAGGATTATTTTCCAACCAGTGCTTGTATTACCGCGAGATTCAAAGGTTCTACACGAGGCTAGATGCGCGTATTAAGAGGCATGCCGACGTTGATGTGTTCATACCTCGGGTGGCTCAAGCCTAAAAGTAAAGAGAGAATGAAAAAAGAAAAAAAAAACGAGTACGCGCAGCGGACGGGGCAGTAGCGAGCGACAGTTGCGCGGGCGAACCTAGAGATGGGGGGGAGCCTTCTGTTTATTTCGATGGGCCGCAAAATGCGCGAGGGTGCGCCTGTGTGGACTACGACACAAAGGGCACCGCCGCACTGCTAATTAATGAACTATCATGCTATCCAGTCAGCTACCCCGCGCGACACGGAAACCCCATTCGTTTATTACTCGAGGCTGTACGAGCAGCTAGGGGTCGAGCGAACGTATCTATAGGTAGATACCGACGTGCCTACCCACTGTGAGCTCCGACCGTTCGAAGAATCAACGGAACACCGAAGGACTGACCTTCCGACGAACGAACTGTCGAGAGGATACATTTTTATAATAGGAACCCGCGGCGGAGACTTTCCGAGTTGTATCCGGAGTTTACAAGCTCGTAAAATTGGCATATAAAAGACAAAAGGATCTCCGGAATCGGATTACCTCGCGAAGATTGAACATCGAAGATCCCCTCAAAACGTGACTTTCGTCATGAGCTTCTTCGACTTTGTGTATTCGGTGTTATTTGATTTATTTCGTACGTACATGTTGTAGCGCTACTTCGTATAGTCATGTGAGGTCCGTGGATAGGAATAAAAAATTACTTCTCTGGCCGGCTATCGATTAGTTAGACTTACATTGATTATTTCTGTACTCAATTACCCACCAATTTCGAGTTTTTGGAAGAAAAAAACGAAGCCCACCAATTATATAACGTTGTCGCAAATTGACGAGGGTCCGATTACTCGGTTGGCAAAAAGCACAGGACACCGTTGCTCGAAGCCTCACAGATCGGAGGGACGAAACGAAAGTTCATAATTATATACTTGATATATTTATATTAGCCGGTAACCAACTAAAAGCGGATTTTTTTTTATCCATTTGAGAAAATACCGAGAGTTGAAGTAAACGAACGATTCCCCGAAATGAGGAAATTGCAATTCCATGTCAAGTGTCCAGCTCAACCGCATCTCTCTCTCTGGGATAAACCTTCAAGAACGTCATCCACCCTCCTCGAAGTTCGAGCAAATATTGTTTAATTACTGAAACTACGTGCAAAGCTGTTTGAAGATTCAAGGTAAACTATCCGATCTCATTGTCAAATAGCATTAATGTTCTCGCTCTGATTGTGAGGTAGCTCAGAGGAAACTAAGGACATCGGAGCACGTCCCAGGAATATTTTCAGTGAAATTCGGGTTGGGTTTACAATACAGACTACGTTCTGTCAGACGTATTAACTTATGCATCAAAACTAGTGGATGGATTCTACGGTGGTAGTTGTCGCCGCTGTGTGTATAAGCATAGATATGTTCAATATATCTATGGTATAAGTTATACGCGAGAATCGAGTGAGTGTAGAATCGATGTAATTGAGGGGTCTGTTTTGAGTGTAATAATGGAGTCGCCTGGGTTTGACGAGGTCCCGTTAGGCTGTAAAGTTTATACTAATGCGAAAGTGCGAATAAACAGATAATCACTAGGAACAGATTTCACACGATGATTAAGAAGTCACGCGATTCCGGTGGCGGATTCGTATAAATATCCCTTTTCGTCTCGAGTTTCAATTTTCCAACAATCTACCATCGTGTATATTTTCTTCCTATAGGCGGTATTATAACTATACCGCGCCGACGGAAGAGGAAAAGTCTCGGTTCGAGCTCAGGGGCGTCTATTAAGGAAGAATATACCCAAGTTACGGGCATCACGCGATTCCTCTTCCATTACCGACGTCCGCTCCTCTGCTTCTTACTTCACCACGTCCTCTCACTCGCCATTCATTTTTCGAGGTCCTCGGCTGAAATTGCATAGAATTGCGGAATACATATATTTCCGAACAACCCGATTCATCCCTTTCGATGGCTCCGTGATATCGCGTCAATGATCCCAATTCTCGAGGATTGTCGGGACCGGAATTTACAATATCATTTTATAACACGTTCAATTCGGTACCTCTCGGTTTTCACCCACCCGGAAAAAAAAATTGAAAAAACCAATACCATCGTTCCCCCCTTTCCAAACGTCGACTGATAAAATCAAACACCGTATCTCCTCGTGAATGCACGTGCGTTTTTCGTGAAATTTTCGCTAAACGCGGACGAAATACTGCGAATACTTGGTGTTCGTAGGGACGTACGCGGAGTCCATAATTTTTCGCAGTTCGTCATGACTCGCAATTATATCTGCTCGGATGTCAAACCACATGGACGGGAATCTCCGCGTTATCCGAACGTTTGGTAGAAATCCACCTTCAACCGCAGTATGCGTCGTGCACATGCCAAAGTTGCTTCGCGAGTCGAGTACAGGACGCATGCTCGTACGTTCGACCGCTAAGCTGGCTCTGCATTTAATTACTTTAATTGTTCACCGAGATGAAGGGGATACTCCGAAGATACGCAGGTAATTGGCAACGTTGTACAGAACAACCGGTTACCGTCCCGACCGGCAACCGACCGGGCTCGTTAATTGCCGAGCACGAGCGATGCCAGGTAGATCTTGAGAGTTGCGCACGAGCTGCGTACGAGATACGTGTCAATGTTCATTCGGTTGTATAAAAATCATTCGATTTTTTCTACTTTTTTCATCCGCACCGATTGTCATCACCCGTCCCTCGCAACTTCTCGGACATAATCGCTGGTATATTGAAAAATCGTGTAGAACTACCTACTCACTTCCGGTAAAAATCATGAAATCTTGCGAGAGGACGAACAGTTTCGTTGTTAGAGAAACGAGTGGCCGTTACCATCGGATAAAATGAGAAAATTGGCGAGTCAGACTCGTTAGATGGCTCAAAGGATATTCGAAAATTTGCGAGTAGTGGTTGGCTTGATGAGTAAGCCATCGCGGTGCAGAGAGACACAATCTACCGCGGAACTACTGCACCACGTTTTCCGTTAAATATCTTATTCTCTTTGAAAGCAGTCAACACGAGGTGGTCCGATTGGCGTTACGTGAATTTAGTTGAATTTGCGGGGGTTCACCTCCACATTCGCATACGCCACCAACCACTTCGTACAGATACGCGTGTAGGTACTACACACCCTGGTCTGGTCTGGTTTTCCAAATTGTGAATAATATCTATTTATTGTACATTTCTATCGTTCGTCATATTTTCTTCCAATTCCAAAGTACCGCAATATTTACGAATACGTGACGATCGTACCATCCAGCTGCTGAAATAAGTTCTCGCACCTCCCCCACGTAGCAAGGGTTAAGAAACGATCCTCGAACTCCGAGAGAACACACGATCCCGTTGCCCATTTCTCGCGTCTACGTAGTGACTGCATAACGTAGATAATAATTGTTAACACGTAATTGCCTGCTGCAGCGCCTAGCTAAGCAAAGTGACGAGTATTCCAGCAGAGCACTAGACACATAGAGGATGCACTGTGTCAACAGGGGCGCGCCCACTGCAATATTATTGTGTAAACATGCTTTGCTTTTAATGGCCCTTAACTCTTAATGGATGGATGGGGTCCTGCTCTCGCCTCTCCCTCTGCTCCGCCCTTCCTCTCGTTGGCCCGGGGCCCTCGAATGTCGTTCTTCTCCGGATCCTCGTTTGGGGCCTCTAAAGGATTGCGCATCTTTTACCAGGTTTCACGGCGGCGGAGTCGAAATTCTTAATGAGTGAACGCGGCTTGATTTAGGGTTCCGTATTTTCGGAATTATTTGTCAACCGAAGCGGGACCAGGAGCCAAAAGCAGATGGTTCTGTCGGATGGAAAGGGGCGGCGGCAGACGCCCTGGATACCGGATGTTTCGCATTCGTTGTCGGTAATACGTAGCCAAAAGGGCACGTTCTCGTGTTTCCAGCAACTTCGCTTTACCATCTTCACTGCTTCAAAAAGTGGCAAGGGTGAATGTGGCTTTGATTTGTCTGCAGCCCCACCATCTTCATCCTCGGTTTTCCCACCCCTCGGACCATCAGCTCCTGCTTCTCTACAAAGTTTTAGTAATCTGCCCATCGCGGAGGCCCAAGAGTAATTCGATTTAATGGAAAACCGAGTAATATTTTCCTGGCTATTTCGACGCTTTGCCAATGGAAACTCAAATTGAATCATGAAAGCGTTATGGCTCATCTTTCGCCGTTACAAAGGTATACACAGGTACACGATACAGACACAACCACAATGTTACAGAGAAATCCTTGTTCTGTTTCAACCCGGTTCGGCCGTATATAGAAAACAATTTCAAGTTATAAATTGGAATTTATTATGTTCTTTGCGGCTTCTAAATCTCGCGTTTAGTGACCTGCAAATTATACTCCGGCAACGTACATCTACTAATTCGTGGTCATACTTCAGCGTGCCGTGGGTGATGAGGGGTTGTTTCATCTCGTTAGTCAGGCGATAAGTACCAGATAACAGTGGGGCTTCCCCAAGGTTTCCCGGAGGCGTGAAAATTACTCAGGATTAAAAAGAAAGAGGCTATTAAAGTTTAGGGACATTGCTGCGCTCGCTCCCAACTTTCATTAATCGCCTGTATACAATTTCAGATAACATTGTACGGGAAAATGCCGCTGGTTAAGTTTACTGCATATCCTAATAAATAGGCGAAAGAGTACGTTCGGAACATTGCCGAGAATTACCTACATGTGAATTACGTGCTAGCAAAACAAACATCGCGTATAGTCGGTGGAAAATAGAGCGAAAACCTGGGGCTTTATCTGATGCTCCTGGGAATGAGATGCATAATGAAATGAGCGTCTCGAAGGATTGGCACGTACCGGCTGTTAAAGTATGCAAATTTTATATACTCTTAATTATGGCGGAATTCTGTGCTTAAAGCGGTGGTGGTTGACGTCTAACTGTTAAGTCCGCGAGATTGTCGCGAGTCATTGAGTCCTCACGTACGGAACATTTTCCGTGGCAAAATCTCTTCTTCGGGATACTTACATCTATTCCTCGTCTACCATTTTTCCATTTCTATCTCCCCGTGACATCCAGCCTCGTCTTCAGGTTCCACCAGCAGCCTCCTAGCGCTAAATTCGCATCCCCCTTCGACATCGCAAGCCACGATACAACGAGAGGATCCATTTTACCCCCTCTCCCCGTGGGTCTGATATCATTTTGCATTATCTTATTCGAGGCACGTAAAGAGCTGCAGGTAATTTTGGGGTAACTTTCGAGCCGATCGTATGACGCGCAGGCGGTAAAAATAACCACCCCGGTAACGGTAGGTGCCATCAGTCTTTCCTGGCACCGCGTCGACTCACCCCATTCCCCGCCCAGGGTGCATAATTTCGTAAGGGCTCCAGCCTAAGAATGAACAAACGAGCCGGCGAAAACGAGGAGAAAATTTTTTATCGGACGAACTACACCTTTGAACCTTTGAGATGAAAAAACTTTTCAGTTCGAAATACTTCACCTTCCCTAATAGCGAAGGAAAGGGCAGCAATAAAACTTGCTACGGTCCACTGGCAACTCCTCAATTTCTATAGGGATGGATCTAGTGGCGTGACGTATCGTCCAAAAATACTAACGAGGGAAACATCATGGTAAATGATGGTAAGAATGATCCTAGAAATGTTCATCTCTCTGTCAAATACGGATACGCGGATGGTTACATGTGAACGCGTATGCCGCATGACCGATTCCTTCCACCTTCGGAAATGGTTTTTTGCTTTTTTTTTTCCAAACTGCGTGCGATAATCCAAGGGGCACCGCGGTGGTATAATTAAGTGGCACCCTGCGATCATATGTCTTCCTATGGCGGCTCGAGGAAAACTCGATGCCGAGGATTCGGTAGCGTTCGGGTCGCGCCCTATCCGATTGTGAACTCGCACGAGGGTTGGTGAAGGGAGGGGCGAGTTAGAGTCAGGATAGCTCGCATAACAGGCCGACACAGTGACTGAGCGATGCGGCCCTGAAATCTTCTGGGGATTATGGCCGTTCACTAGATCCGTTAAGTAGTTACTACTTTCCTGCTGGCAACAAGCGACGGGCCCTCGACAACTGTGACAGCTGCTGCTTCGACTTGCGAGTTACGCGTCAATATTTCAAGTCACAAAATTTTGAACATCGTGATGCCGGCGGGTTTGTTCGGTGGTGACCGCCAAGATTTTCCGCCGAGTTACGACGGTAAAGTGAGATCGTAAAGAATATGAAAAACAGAAACGGTATTATTGCGAGGTACTCGAGAGCTTGTTACAACTTCCGATCTCGAGCTTCCAATTGCAATAATTATGTTGTAACGTGTCTGCTCGACCTGTAGATACGACCTTGAGGATCGAGTATAATGTTAGTGAAGGGAGCGCGAACTTACAGTATACTTCAAAGAATAATAAACCCACCCGCGCACCAGTCCCGCAATCGCGCTGCGCTTTGTTCTTGAATTTTCGAGGGTTCTCTTATACAGAAAGTCAAGTGTCTCCCGTCACGGCAACCTGATAATTAGACACAAGCAACGCTGTCGAGACAAAGTCCTTTCATAACTCCAAAAATATCGATTCACTCCGTTGTTAAAGGTGAAATCGATTCTGAAAAAAATCTTTTTGTTTTTTTTTCTCCGATTTCTTCATTTCTATAGAAGTGAAAAATTTGTGCGAATCTTCGGAATCGCTGGCCGAGGTGTCGAGCGTTAAGTATATGTAAATACCGATCAACTGAATATAAAATATTTCTACCACACTATCTCACGAAGTTACCTACAACACGCTAGGAATTTCGAAGGAGAATCAAGCATCCAACAGACAACAGTCTGCAAGTATTATTACGATTCATATACTATTTCTACACTACACTTCGCTGAATATTTCATGAATCTCACAGGGCGTTCATCTTCTCTATGATCGGAGATACGAAAAGTATTCCAAGTTGATACGGAACTCAAGGCTACCGAACCTTACGGTACAAAGAAACAAAAAGTGAATCGCCAAAAGAAAAACAAAAAAAAAATTGAGCGCCGCAGTGTCGCTAGAAAAATACACGGTTCATCCTACTCCCGCTTACTCTTCCGATACCCACACGTAGGTCCACCGCACGGGATTCAACGGAAGAAACGTTGAATTCGCGGAATAGGCGAGCGAGTGTGAGAATTTGAGCAGAAGAGGAACAAATGTGGCAGGAGAGAGACGCTCTTCAGGGATAAATAACCATCTTACTTGCCCGTGCACTATACTCTGCGATCCTGCGTCGTTCTCTTCCTTCCCCCGTCGCCCTTCTCGGGGACTCCTCAGCTGCGCGCGTATTTCACCCGTGCGACCCTTCCGCCGCTTCTACAACGACACTTCTTCAGAACGAGGGACTCGAGTGTTTGAAAATATACACACACCGCCCTCGGTTCTCGGCCCTCGACGCCCGCGGTGTCGAGCGGTAGGCTGTTCCGTGTTCACCGGTGTCACGGGGATGAATTTAAGACAGAAACAGAGAACGGAATATGAAAAGAAAAGGACAGCTGCTGCCACCCAAAGAGCCTAAAAATAAGTCTCTGGCTCACTCGGACAAGCAAAGAAAGCTGATCAGAGCTGCAACCCGCGTCTTCTCCTCTACTCATTTGCCTGGAATATATACCCCCCTCCGAATCCATTTCTGCATCAAGTCACAATGCTCGTTCGACCCTTTTGAAAAGATCTAAGGATGATCACTACCGTATGGTACGTGTGATGCTTTACTGGTCAATTGGGTCACCCATTGGTGCAATATGTCAACCAAGAACGAATGAAAAAAAAAATACAACAAAAACAAAAAGAACGGTAAGGTGCAGTTGCCTCGTGTGTGTGGCGTGCACAGAGTGACGCTACATTTTCGGATCGTATCCGGTCTGGAATATCCCGAAGCTAGGAAAAAGATGGTCGTTCGTCGGACATATAAGGAGACGATGCATGGCGTTCTTTGTGTTTCCGAGCAAAGTTAGAGAAAGATCTTCATACAGCGTTTACTCTGTATGGTCAACGCATGGGGTATGGTTTCACGTAGTCACGGTCGACTCGAAATTAGATGCACCCCGTTGATCGCGTGCCGTGCTCGGGTACTGCTGGAATGCTTACGGATCGTGTGTCTCGTGTACCGGACAACCCCGAAGTCACTTAACGTTCGCTCTGCACCGCATTCTTTGGCGTGCTGCGGCAGACCAAACAAATTTGTTCACCCACGTCTAGCCATCGCCGGAGACACGCGATTCAATTATGAGATCCAACGTTGTCCGGGGCAGATGGCTGCTGGGGTAAGAACCGAGGTGAGAACCCGCGGTCTTTCGTTTTTCCTACCTTTACACGGTTTACTATTTTTAATGGAAATCGTGTACTCACTACCTAAGGCGATCGAATTTCTCTGCCTTTTAAGAACCCCCTCTCATTTTTATTCTCCTATTTTCTACGTCAGGATGATGTCAGAGACAGTGAAACTCGTAATCCGCAGATGAAAAAAGGTATATCCTGTAATTTCGAGAGCAGCCAGTACCAGACCGGATTTTCTTTTCCTTTTTTTTTTTTTGCGTTTTTTTTTTTTTTTATTTTCTTTTTTCATAAATTCATTTAATCTCGTTGAGTATACGCGCGCTGAACGAACGTTCATTTCAGAGCAGTGCAGACAGCCCTGCTGTCTCGAAGGGAAGTGTAAGAAACAGAACGAAGTTTTGGATGTGAGAGATCTAACTAAGTTTTCCTACGTCGTTGAACGTAGGAATATTTTTCAAATCAAATGTTCGTATACCATTAGTTTTAGAAATTCAAATGGACGAACAACAAGAAGGGTTAAAGCGGCGAGTTATCATTAGATTCTAACGAGTTTTCACACGGATGTTTATCGACCGTCAAAAAGCCACGGAACTCGCGCAAACTGGTTATACGTACCGTACGTACGCGAGTGAGCGAACGGGTGTCGACGACGACGTTATACCCAAGGCGCGAGCGCCTCGCCCTTTTACCAGAGAGTCTCATGGGCTCGTTAACGAAGCCATAGAAATTAGTGGTGAGAATAGATGTATTCTAAGCTGGGCAGACGCAGTAAATAAGCTGCTTGCCAGATTCGGGCGCACGCATAGCCGCGCTCGACCACGCGCAGCCACGCGTGGCCACGCGTACCCGACACACAGAGGCAAACCACAGATTCGGTAACACGCACACTTCATGTCATTCACTGATACATACCATTGACATTACATATTCCGCGCGTCTTTCCTAGACTAGCTTTATACTTTGCCCGAGGAAGAAGCTGAAATCCACTTTGACGGAATCCATACTCGGGTATAAGACGGTTGCGAGACCGAGGCTCGCGTGTCAAAGGAAATGTACCCGACACCGTTCGAAAGAAAAAAAAAAAAAAAAAGGACGAGAAGATTTTTTTCTTCACTCGTTGACGAATGGTGTCAGTAATCAACCCGTCTGCTCTATGAAGGTATAATATTTACGCATACGTGAACACGCGTGACGCTACGAACGGGCTCGTTGATATCATTTATCGAAATATACGCATATATAATGATGCATTCCAGCTGATTCGATACATTATTGACTCGTTTCGATGTCACGTTACACTCTAACACGGTAACAATACCGCTCGAATTACATCGCGCCATCTTGTTGTTTGTCATAATATTATTTTAGTAGATATTAATTGGACAAAATCAAATTATGCCTAGTGGCTCACCAATTTTCGTTCAATAATGCATCTATATCTGAACTTATATTAACTATGTTCCGAATCAGTGATGTGAATTTCAAATAGACCTACCTGATACCCAAAATATCAGAGATCACGAGTTCCCGGACCAACCGGGTTTCGATAACGACTTTTTGCGCTCACGAGATATACGGGCGGATATGTTTTGCTTTTGAAAAAATGTAACGTCGACCTCAAGTTGGTTTGAATCAAATTTTATCATCTTACGGAAAAATTTCACGAATAACGGTAGAGTTGCAGAGAAATGGATGCAGGAGATGCTTAGCATGACCGTTTGATTTTGTCAGGTGGTAGGTAGAGGGAGACGGAACATTGAGGTATATTCTTTCACTGTGTTTACCGTATCTGCAATCGTACATTTATAGCTGCAATCCGTCGGATTTTCATAAACGAGCTAGCTTAGTTGCTGGAAGATAAAGGGATTACTACGCTATTACGTTTATCAAGACGATCGGTGAAACGACTTGTTGAATCGATTGACTGACATTCAGCCTTCGACCGATCGGAACTAATGCAAACCACAGAAACAGATTGGCGTTACGGTGGGACGAATATGTGTCCGACGAAGTCAAACACCCAAACCTGAGACCGCTTAACGCATTTCCGGTTGGCTTCGTTCGTAATTCCAATATATAGGATTAGATACCGTACAAGCATATTTGAGTTTGATCAATTATTCTAGGCTCTTTATTGGGACGCGTTTCATACGATGGAATATAGAGAGAAATGGATACTGTTATTAGAGGCTTTTAGATGAAACGATTGCAATCAAATAGCCAACGACTAAAAACGCCCGCTGAAGTATAGAGTTCCTTTTTGTGTTCTAACTTTTTTATCTTTTTAGCCAAAAATTGGAAAAAAAAAAAAAAAATTCTCGCCGACTCTCCTTTTGACTCGACAAAAAATGATTGGCATTGAGCAGGGGATATCGCGCTATAAAGTCACCGATGAACAGACGTCACCGATCCTTGCAGCGACTGCCGATGAATAAATAGGATAAAATGACCGAACGAAGGTGAAAATATGATTCATATTTGTACGCAAGCCTCTGGTTATTCGCATCCGCATACTCTCGAACACATATGCACCTAGGATCGTACGATTATAACAGATCGTTAAGCGGGTAATTTTTTGAGCTTTCGAGGGAGCTCACGCGTACGGGGTCTCACAATTAGTTGGAGCGCGTATCGGGTAAAGTCAATTTTTAATACTCCATACCGATTCAAGTGATGGCTTCAGGCTTCGATTTCCCCGTCGAAAGATTTGAAAAATCGTGGACCTTAGTCTAGCATACAGCCAAGGGAAATGACATTTCGAGGGGCGAAGAGACGGCGACACAAAGATGACGAGATAAAATACGGAGGAAATTTCTCACGCACCTCCTTCCCTCATAGGATAAGATATTTAAGGGGTGATTCCGAATGTAATTTCGATATGCACCACTGCCAAGCGATTGTTTCCGGGGTTTTGAACGCATCGATCGCACGCGAATATCAGCGGCGCAACCTCAACTCTCGGGATCGCGTTGGCGAACAATGCGCGTCAAAAATACCTACGTGATTTACATTCTAATAATTTCGAGGGAGAGATTAGAAAATCGAACTACGTGACCTAGATATGTATGAACATGTGGAGTTGGCTTTTCATAGAAAATTCGGGTAGAATCTAGGCGAACGGCGAGTGAGAGCGTGGCTAGAACTCCGGGCGAATCTAAAGCATGTCATATCCGACTCAAAAGCAGTGATTGCTACCTGCATATATGTATCAACGGGTGTACGTCTGTGTACACATATGTATGCATCCGCCAGGTATACACGCTCCCCAATAGTATTGGTGAACATATTCACGTTACACCAACAAAAGCTGGCAAATTCACGGCAGGGGGGTGAGAATATCGCCTTTCTGGCTGCATTTCGGGTGTGTGTGTATCCGCCCATGATATCTAGTAGGACATATAGGAATACGTTTACGATGAACCTAAATGGTGACGAGTGTGCATATAGTATGTGGGGAACATACAGACGCGCCCGCTCGAGCACCGCGACGGAGATAGACGGAGATGGGGAGATTCGTTGAATTTAGCCTCTGCATAGTGGAGTCGAGTTGAGCGATGATTCCCGCGTTTACACATCCCATTTAACCTCAACAGGATTATTCGCAAGTGCGGGAAATATTCGTGCCGTCTGATTTTTGTAGGATAGGTGGTGCGAGGTACCTATACCTTCTTCACACCCGAAGTTTGCAGAGATAGTAGGCAGTAGGCCGCCCCCCTTCCAACCGGAGCCATTACCGAGCTTTCGGAGAGCTTACGTCCTAAACTGAGTCGGGATTAAGCCTACCGTGCAATTAACTGGCTAAGCCTTGCCTTTAATTATGACCATTTTTAGTAATAATTACGCCTGTAGCTACTCTGCAAATTAACCACAGGATGCCTCGCAACCCTTTGACTCGAACTGTGCTTTGGGTAGATCTTTGAAGTGTTTCTCTGCAACAAGGTATAGAAGGTTGACAGTGTTCCCGCGCGCTTTACCGATCGGTTTTTCCTTGGTCTTCTTTTGTTTTAATTCGTTCGTTCTTTTTTTATTGTATATAGATCTACATGTATGTGTATACTATCATCATGATTATTCAAGGGTCACGGGAGCATCGCGTGCAGGGAGATTCAGGTCGTGGCATTTTCTCCCCTTTCCTTCCCTAAAGTACATTATCGTGAAACGTGACCGCAATCATACAATCGCACGTAAAGTAAAAATATCCACCGCATATACCTTCCTCCGCGCTATTCATCAGATGTTTTCGAACGCTAGTAGCAGGTATAGCGGGGATCGAAAATTTGACTTTCAACTCCCCATAACATACGTTTACAGTTACAAACTACTTGGAAATTCCGAAGATATAAGAGTCTTCGGAAAACTTTACTTTGCACGGGGAACATGCTTCAGCATCTGGTGGCACACGAATGTGCATTTCTGCTGCACGTTACATGTATACATATGAATCGGAGTGCGCGTCTATATTCTATATCTGCAGCATCCAGTCAAAGGTGTCGTCCCGGAAGTCGCGTGTTCCAGTCCGGAGGACAGGAAGGCGGGAAGACGGTAAGGGTAAAAGAGGTGGCGAGGGGGGATGACATCCCGCGAGTGCAACTGAACTGGAAATGCACTTGCTTCATACTCGAGCATGAACGAGGTCAAAATGCTCTTCTCCTTTTCGTATCTGAAAGCTGCTTTCAAGTTCCACTTCTAGCGCCAAAATCAGTAGGGGGGGGGGGGGGGGGGGGGGGTAGGTATGACATTCGTATGAAGTATTCATCAGAGTGTCGTATCCAGATACTTTGATCTCGGATTAATAAAAAGCACTCAATCGAACACTCCAACGATCACATCATCGTTCACGGTAGCAATACATTTAATTGCCTGCGTACTTGTGTACAAAGCGCTCTGCATACCGGCGAGTAACTGGGTAAGGAAAAATTCAAAATTGACGACCGTTTTTTCCAATCGATCCTTCGTACGTTTTTTATTTTAAAATCGGTACAACACTCGCGTCACATCGCCTATCAACCGTAGTATCATCGCGACGTCATCGACGTACGTGCATGACGGAATAAAAAAGAATGACCGGATCTTCATCCGTTTCTCTCGTTTCCATTGAGCGAGAAACTAGGGCAACGCCACACGTGACCTTCACCGTAAAGTCTCGAAGGCGTATGAATGTAAATTTTTCCCTCAGAAGATTCTTTTCAACATCTTTTCCGAACGACGCGTAGGTGTACGTTCAGACTGCGGAATGTGAAAAGATACGCGTAGTGCAATCTGTATAAAAGAAATTCCGGCGCAACGGCGACGGTAAGATAACTCTATTCGGTTCATCGTTTGATTAAATGGCATTCGTGAGTAGCGGAGCAGTAGGTTCGATTAGAAGGCTTTATCCAGCTAACGTAAAAAAAAAAAAAAAGAAGAAAATAAGTGCAAATCCTTTGAGGTACAATGAAACGGCGAAACTAATAGTCGGTCGAGTGGTCGTACTCACCGAAATTCACGGTGTACATATAGATGAAGACGTCAAACGAGTCTGGTTTGTGCAAACGTTCGCGCCACCGCGGTTCTCGTCTCTAGCTCGGTTACATATCATCGAATTCACCTTCGTGTAACCACCCGCTCGCCAGCCCTGGACGCGGTATACGCGGCGAGGGTTCGGCTTCCGTAGAACCCGAGAGAGCGAACTAACTATATGCCAACCGACCCGTCGAGAAGGGGAGACTCTACGGAAGAGGAAAGAGGGAGAGGGCTGAGGAGAGAATAAAGTCAGGGGAAGGAACAGTGAGGGGAAAAGCACTAGGGAGGGTTAACCTCTTGCAGGAGAAGAAACGAATTGCACTCGCTGGTTTCTCTAATTAAAGCCGGTATTTGCGGCCGGACGTGAACTAGGAGCGTTGAAACGAAACCGAGCCCTTCACCAGCCGTATAGCTCGCTGTAAAGAACCCTCGGTGAATCCGGATCACTCCGAAATCCCAATGTATACGTTAAAAAATGGATGTATAGGTATACATTCGCACGAAGAAGTTGAGACGATTATACACTGCGCGCGACGAATTATGACTCAGAGTCATGGCCGGGGGATGAAACGGTATTGACTTCTTTTCGTTCGTTAAATTATTGCAGGAACTTGGATCGCGAGCGTGGCCGTTGTCATACCACGGTGCTTCTCATCTCTGTGAAAAAAAAACACACACACACACACACACACACAACATGGAATACCGAAAATAACAAGGAGGGTGGGTCGATGCAATCGACAATTTCAGGAATTCCCACACGTATCGTTCGTACACATCGACAAAACTGTACGTCGAGTCATTTTTACCCTTACTATTTTATTTTATTTTCATTATATTGTTTAGATGATTCTTCGAGCGACTCGACCCAATGTCGAAAGTCAATGGGGTTGACTCATCCGATCGTCTAATTAACTTGTCTCGAAACAGCTTTGACATCAGAGCTGAAGGCGCGTCCTGAAATTCATCTCTCAGATATCACAAGCCGACGAAATTTCCGTACATAGGAGCGATTCGAAAATTTGACGGAAAGTCACAGGACAATAAGTATCAATCAGTCACAATTTTGGATACGAGTAATAGTAGGGCGAAAGAGGAAACCGAGATGCCAAATGAGAGGGAGAAAGACGGGAGGTGAGAATGGGAGTAGAATGGAAACGGAAGTGGGGATAGCGCACGGCCGTGCCGGAGGAAGCAAATAATCGACAAGTGTTTTGCTTTGCGGAAGCTTGAAGGTATACAGGGGAAGGTAGCAGGGAGGCGTTTTGTTGAGGCAAGTCACGCGGCTCTGGACGGCCGTCATGTTTGCAGAGCCATTCAAACGATATTTTCGGAACAATGCATGCGCTTCCGTTTCGTAACTACTGATTACAGATCTCCGTTCGGATCTCACCGGATCCCTCAACGGGAACTAGTATAGGTACCACGGCAACGTCCCCCCGCTTCTCGCTCGAGGATACAAGCTGGATAGGATGGAATAGAATAGCACAGTATAGATATGTATGTAACTACTCTTCGCCAACTGTAATTACTTTGCTCCAGTAGGACGCGCGCTAAGACGAGTTGATTGAGTTAGTTCAGCTCTCATTATTACGATTCTTGTGCCTCCCCTCGGTTCGTCTATCTCGGTCCTTTTATGCGCTCTCAGCCCTCAGCATCGATGCCTTCTTACACTACCGTTATTATCGAGAGGAGGAGGAAATTGTTGAAAATAGTGGGAAATAGTGAAGGGGGAATGTCGACGGCGTCGAATCGGGTGGTATCGTCTAAAAGATGAATCATATCGTCGCTGTTGCGTTTACCCCCTTGAGAAGATATCGTAGAATCACGCCTCCGCTTTCCCTTTCTGTATACCACGCATCCGGTGGAAGCAAGAGTTTTGCATAAGAACGGGGAGTTTGGTACCTCGCGGTTTCCTCTGTCAAGTTGATGATGAGTGGAAGGGAACGACCCGTCTTAGTTTTACCGGAAGAAAAAAGTTACCCCTTGCGTGTACGCGTACCTATACCTTGAAACTTCGCCACCCACCCACCTTGTATATAAACTGCGAGCCGAATTATTTTTCGAACATCATACGCGAAGATAGATACACGGTATATTTGAGACTGAATGGAACAAGAGAAATAACAAAACCGCTTTGATCGAGATAAGTTTTTTTCCAGTTTGCTTCTGTTATCACGAGAACTTTGAAGGTTCTGATCCGATATTATCAAAGACATATTTCTGACAGCCAAAGTGTTCTATGAGACAATATCGGGTCTCGCCGTGAGCTTAATTTAGGTGGATTCGCACGAATTAATTAATTCTGACAACCTGGAACAATGATTTTGTCGATAGATCTGAACAATGAGAACGGTGATTCTTTGATCCGAATATACTCAACTATACTCCGTCTTCCAGAAAACCGAAGACAATTTGATTTTGATGAAATCGCGAGAATCGAAGGCAAAACAAAAATATTGAGGGATTTCCTTCAATCTCTCTGAACATCTATTAAAATATTTCCAAGGCTTGCGAGCAAGTTCTCAAGAAGAGAATTCTATTAGTTAAATAGGCACTCGTCATTAATCTTTTTTCCATGTATTTTTTAGTTTCATCTTCTAATCAATTTACGGTCTCAGAACGGATCAGCCTTACAAACACAAATTATATCCCCTGCGATGGACAGGATACCGAGTGTTGTAGGTGACGATGGGTTTATGAAAACTCCTAAATTAAAAATTCCAGTCAACAACGCACTATACGCACTATAATTACAGACTCACTCCCGGAATAACTAAACCACTTTATGTTCGAAGTATTCAAGCTACTCGATATAGGGATTAGACCTCCATTGGAATTCGGCAGCGGTCAACGAGTCTTCGATACTCAGAGTGGAGTGAGGGAGGATTATCATCATACTTCGTGATAAAGGAACATTTCTTGAATATTCATTATGAATATTCAAGAAATGTTTCTCGGACAAAATAACAGTATGAATTCGCTGGTTCGGGTGGAGGGGCGGAAAGAAATTACAAGAATGGCTATTATTGTGTTCATATAACAAACCTAACGGAGCGAGAGGAAATATTTTGTACGCGGATACCTTCCCCGCGTAAAAGTGTGCAAGGAAGGTTGGAATTCTCCCCTGAGCTCGGTCAGCTTCTGGAAGAAAAGCGGAAAACTTTCCTTGGTCCTAGCTCTGCAATGGCTGCATTCTCGGTATTTCAAGTAACCGCGGTGAAACACGAGCGCTGATTTCGTTACGGGACGTTTTTGAAAATAAAATTACTTTTTCTATGGGTACTCAAAGTGGCAGTTGACCATTTTTTCTCTGGCAACCAACTCGCGGTAAACTGCGAGTTCCATTTCATTTCTTCCGTTAAAAAAATAAATGAAGGCAAAAGTAAAAGGGAAATGAAAAAAGACAAACAAAATCCAATACCTAAAGAGATACACGTTGGAGCTGAACTGCGATCGCAATTAATCTTGGCCAACTGCTTTGCGGATTTTCCGTCTTCACTGCCAAAATTATATGTTTAGTTTACGTATGCGTATAAATATACATCGCCGCAAATTTAACCCTACTACCGTAGATTACGTTCGTCTGACTGCATGGGTGGTAGCTGAATAGACGGGACTCTGACAGCTATGGTATACCGTTTACATATGTGTTTGTGTAAACTGTAAATATATCTACACGTACTATACGGTATACACACACGTGTAACTCTAAGTTTGTGTGTATCGCACATCGAGTATACATGTACACGCAAGTTGGGGGGCTTATATAAAGTCGCCTGAAGTAATGTCTGCGAAGTTGGCGAAGTCACGGAGCGTCGTTAATTACTCCCCCAAGAATGTTATATCAAACCTTAATTTAGTTTAACCTGCATCAGGTATATATACTACGCAGATATGCGGAATATTAATGATCCGTTATTTATGTATACCCTACGGCTACATGATATTCAAGATCATTATACTACCAAACATCTTCAATGACCGGGGAACATTTTCCAATACATCTATGAAATATTCACGGCAGCATCTTGGACGTGACATCGTGAGCTAGTTACCGCGTCTCTTGTCTTCCGTACCGCTTCACCTAAATCGTTTCCCCATTGTTCTACGATACATTGGAATCTCTTCGGAAATTTTTCACTATCGTTTAAATTATTCAATATCAGACTCGACTTTCTATCCTATAGCGGGTACATTCCGAGTTTCTCTTGTAATTAATATCAATGCTTCAAATGTAGAGCATCGATTCGAACTTCTCTCTCCAGTGGCGGAAGATACTTTGTCTCTCTCTCTCTCTGCCTCCCTCTCTTCGGCCATGGCACAATTTACGTCGAGAAATGCCTGCACCGAGCACTTTCTCACTTCGGAGGTCTTACCGATATATGCCAAATGAGTATAATTGAGCAGTTACCCTATATCATCTCGCAGGGTATATCGCAGAGCTGACAAACGCACTCGACTCAATTGATGGTTCTTTTGTACCTTGTTTTTTTTGTTTTTCTCTTTCATCGGAAATTACGAACGAAATAACATTACGAGAAAAACGTACACCTCCGTTCGAGTCATTTGAATAGATTGATTGACACATTTTCATTTACATTTCGCTAACAATAAGTTACTTCCAACCATTTCATAGTTTTTACAAAAAAGTGTATTCGTGGGTTATAGCTCTGGAATATTTCCGATCGATGGCCATAAGTCTGAAGATTATGCAAAGTTATGTCTGTTCCAGGCCCCTTGTTTAGGAATGCAACAAAGACCTTTATCGATGGAGAGGGTGGTTCTGCCCCGCGTGGGATGAACGGATAGAATCGTATAAGGGAAGTTTGTACCGACCAAGGCGCAACCCGGTGGACCGGAGCCGAGGGCCCCTCTGCAAATATTTTTACTCCCGCGGGGCGCGTTTTATCAAAGTGTTCCCATTGTCCTCTTCTCATCCCCGCTCCACCCCTACCGTTTATACTATCCAGCAACCCTTTCCATGGGAGGAACACTGATTTGATAAAGAGGATTTGGAAGTGTGGCACGCATCGGTATCTGTACGCGTACACCTGACCGTGTTCACGCGTTTCCGTTTTCATCCTGACGAAAAAAAAAAGTCCTCCTCCAACTCCCGACTCCCTCAGCACATTGCGGAGCCCGTTCATAACGGTAGTTTGACAACTAGGAAGCGTCAGCTCGGATTTATTTGGCCATACCGGTCACCGCTGCAGAGGGAGCTACAAGTTACCGATGTATACCCCCCCCCCCCCCCCCCGTATATATGCGTTTGTATTTTCACGATTTATGGACAAAGGTCAATTTATTTTTACGACTGCCGTAACACTTTCTGGCGATCTGAATGCAATTCTTCTCTTTTTGTTCGTTCCTGTTTTTGTTTTTTCAATTTTTGTATTTTTATGTGTTTACGCACCCGTTTTTTCAATTGTTCGTCCACCGCGGCCATACCCATGGATCAATTAGCTGGACCCATCCGGTTGTCTCTTTTGTCACGAAGAGTTTGAAAAATACAACGGCAACGAAAATTGCCACGCTCAGATCGACAGAAGAAACAATGAATCTGCTCATTCGAGTATGTATTGAAACTGTGAGGCTTTCACTGATCATGATAATGTAGTAAATGGAAATGTTCGTATACATTCACATGCCTCGTGTATCGACCGGCTCCGGAATGGTGTGGAGAAAAATAAATGCTGAAATGAATAAATAAATGAGTAAAAGGGGAGGGAGTTCGAAGAGTTAGATCCTAAGACATTGATGTGCAATTGACGGTACTCGTAGATTTTCGCACTTGACCCAAGTTCCATTTAGAGCTCTTCCGGATACCGTTCACGTACAGGGGGTGGAGTTAATGGAAGGTGTATATAGGCGCATTAATCCAAGCGCCTGCAGGCACATCAATATTAACATGGTGGGCAGCATGAAACCGCACTGAATTAATAAACAATTTCGTCCGACGCGTATAGCTTCGCTGACCGCTGACCGGGCTTGAACCTAGAGGGGGTGAAGAAGATATCTTGTCATTTGGATTCCCCAGGAATTCATTGCGGATAGCCATTAGGTGAGATCTGTATATTCTATTTAGTAATGTGATTGCACGATTTTACCTTAACGCTGTAGATCGAGAAGGTACACGTTGTTTACGCATCCGCCGGTATTCGACAAAAACTTTTTCCCCTCCCCTATTCCCCATTCGGTTCTTATTCCCTATTCCCTAATCACCGAATCATTTCTTTTATTCTCGAAATTCACGGCTGAACGAAATTTCTCGGAGAATCAATGAATCGTGCATCGCACGAGGGCGACACGTACGCGGTTATTTTCTCTCGCGCTACAATTTACTTTATTATTGAGCGGAATTTCGGAGGTCAGTCACTTTTGTTCACGTGAAAATTTTCGGAAAAATGCAACTCACAATCAGTCGAAATAATATCGACGATCGACCGAAGGGATAAAATCTGATATGAACAATTTCGAACCCCTTGTGCACTTGCTGGAAATAATTAAATGGTCGAAACGCATTGTGCAGAGGGTATCGGAGACTGTGCTGGAACCCGTGATATTTCTCAAGTCCGCAAGTGCGATTTAGATGAAGTGCAAGCTTGACTGTTGGTAACAGCTGCTGCCACTAAAACGGCTGGTATGAAACGGTCAATAATACATTAGTTTCAGACTTACAACGTAGGGAAATTCGCCAACGATAATCATCGTACCAATCCTTCTCGTACTAATTTAGTCCGAATTCTGATTGTGAGTAACGGGTGTTAAATGCGACGCATAGATCCTAGATAAATGGAGTAAATTTCACGATGAAACTGATGTCAGATATCACGAACGACGCGAAATGAACGCTTTGAGAATATCGGAAAACCGAGTGCAGGTTTAGTTCAGAAACTTCCGGTTTATACGAGTTTCCGGATTATCCATGTGCGTGACACAGTTTTTATATTCGAATAGCCGAAGTGGCTCGGTAACAAATTATAACTTGGAGTAGAGTAGGTTTTTCGAACTCAGAACTAATTATTACGTAATTCACAGAAATCCGAACTCAGTATACATACATCACGGTGGAAGTCAAAGATTGCAGGCAGGCAAGTGTAAATAGAATCGTCTCCATCTAACGGAGAACTTGATTTTCCCGATAATCATTGATTCGTTTCTATCGAGTTTTCTGATCATGGAAACCACGGTATTCTACCAGAGCAAAGAAGCAAAGAAAAACGAGAGCGAGAAAAACGAACACGAAGATACCCTTTGAACCGTCTTACGTGCAGCCGGGTGCCACCACCGCCCTCCGCTCGTGCAGGAAAAGTGGAAAGGTTATGCTAGGTATGAGAAGAGCAGAAGCAAGCTCCAAGCATAGATATATCGAACCTGTAAGGTATAAAATAGGCGAGGTGGGGCGAGGTAAGGTAAGGTTGGTCAAAGCGAAACGACGCTACGCGAGCTCAGCTGAGCGAGGCTCGCTGTTATCATTTCATTCGTATCGGGGACAGAAACCCACCGGGACACAATATGTCCACCCCCGGAATCAATTTACTCTGCTCAGGCAAGTCCGGGTCGGGACTAGCAGCTAGGTTTGGATGGGAGCTTGCACGATTCACCTCGCAGTTCTCGCACCCCCACCGACCGTTTGAAACCCTCGGTCGTATAGCCAACCCTCCGAGTGGAGCGGCCTTACCTCGGCCGTTGCCTCACCCTACCGCCTCATTCCACTTTCTTCCACCGTCTCTCTCTCTCTCCCTCTCTCCTTTTCTCCCCTTCTTTCTTTCTAGCGTTCCATACCACTCGTACACCGCACTGCACCCTGCACCACCTCTCGATATCTCGGAGCTTGTTATCGCTCGATAATCGACACGAGACACGTACTGAGACCGGGCACGTTGCAGGAAACTGAATTCCCAACTGCAACATGATTCAATAATACCCGGACCCCGTGATACATCGACGCTATTTGGCTCGCTCTCAAGCAGCTAGGAGCTATCGCGCAAACAAACTACGCCTTGCTCGGGGCCCCCGGTACTGCTCCAGCCAAATTATCGCTAATAAATGATATCATAACTAACGCGATATATATCCCCCATGGTTTTCAGGATCAATCGAGTCGGTGACAAAGTTTGGTCGAAGGTGTGAGTGAGGTTCGGTCGACCGTATTCTCCTTCGCTAGTTAAGGCTGTTGATATCCACCTACGTAAGTTAAGACCGATTAAATCGCGACGTGGGGTGAAAACATTCTAGGGTAAGCTTCAATCGAACGTAGCCCCCGGAGTTACAAATTGCAACGCTTGGCAAGCGGCCTGCAGTATGCAAAGTATATGCGCATAATATATTCGACTTCCAGGTTAACGGCTACACGTCTTGCATTTGGAACTTGAATTTTTTAACGAGAGAAAAACGAAAAGTAAGCAAAACCTATTCTTAATTTAAATGTACGGAGAAAAATGAATGTCAGAATTTTTATACTTCATTCGACTGCGGAATTGTAACTCGAAAGTATCACGGCGTTCTCAATATATTCGACACTACAATTCCGACAATATTTCTCAATTGTACCAATAAATAGATCGGAATTAGCGATTTTATTGGCATTCGATTTAAAATAAAAATAGGAGAATTAGCGATCGTCGAGATGAATGGGCGCAATTTTCCTCGCTCTAGGATCTAGACATGTTGGATACACAATCCACGGTATGGATCCCGATTGTCCCGAGGGCGTCTCGTCTTCTGCGTCGTAATCCTAGCTGTACCGTGCAAGGAAGGACATTGTCAACGCGAACGACTCCTTCCAAGACCGTGCCACGATACGAGGATGAGAAAACGGGGGGACCAGTTTGATCACCAGTACCAAGTGATACCCGAGACTTCGCTGACGTACACTCGCTGCGTCGAAAACCTTTTGAATTTGACGATGGACGAAATACAAGGATTCTGTATCGGCATTGTTACGAAATATCACCTTCCATCGAAGACAGGCTTATCAAAATAAGAGTTTGAAAAAAAAACCGCACATTATCTTTCGTGAGAACCATTCGGGAAAAGATGATTTGCTTTATAAACGTTCGAAGTAATGTCCTCGCCATTTACTTCACAGAATGTAAAATACTGCTGAAGATTTCTTCATCAAAGCCGATGTAACGAGTGCTGAAAAATTATCACCAGTCAGTCCGGAAAAACAATATTCATTCATGCGACTTACAATTAGAATTCTGACTGGTAGACGGACGTGATGATATCCACAGTCAGATTGCGTCACCCGTTGTATATCACGGGGGAATCGGTTTGCTGAAGAATTGGGTCTCATTGTTTTTTCGGCTAATGTCAGTATGTTTTTTCAGCAATTACTTCCATTATCAATCAAAATAGTTCAGTCGTTCGGTGCTCGAAGCTCTTCGTCGCTTGTCTTCGACTGTACGTCTTGATTCGTCGAAAGAGATAATTAGTCCGAGGGGTAATGTAATTTAATTTTCGACAGTGACCAAAAACGAGTGTGGAAGGCGAGGGGTTGGAGTTTTATTGATTCACGAGATTAAGACCGAATTGCAAATCGGGTTGGAAAGTCAAATGCTTACTTTTGCGAATGCATTTTTATAACGCTTCGTAAATAAAAAGATTCAAGTAGATTTGTTGAATATGTAAGAATTTAATAATGGTTTCATAAGAATAAGATTAACAGCCCCGACGGAGTGACTTGAGTTTAATAACTATAATTAAATTTGATTTGAGCCCGGGGCGAAGGGACTTCCGGCAGATGCGGATAACTTTTAACCTCTGGGTCGAAGACCTATCACTCCTGGTGAGGTGCCCGTCCATAGATCGATGAGGAATAAAATTTTCAGTCCAAGTAATTTTTTTCGACACCTGGATCTCGACCCGGACAGATGATCAATCGCAATCTGCACATTCCCTACGATATATCGGGAATAATAAATGTACATAATACGTGGCTTCGGTATTGTAGAGCGGAAAAGCTGAAAATATCCGCTAAGGAAATACGAAAAATTACGGTACCTCTGAACGCAATATTACCTGTTCATCCAAGTATATAAACTCGGTGAAAAATGAAGTGCACTAGAATATAGACGCGGGGTGCAATTTGTACGCTGCACGCAAGCCCCAATCAAACATTTCCTTTTCTCTTGAACGGTTGCTTTCCCTAGACTTCCGGGCAGAGCCTTGAGAGGTGTTGAAATGGACATTGAGGGTTTTGTGATGGCGATTAAATAGATTCACGAGCGTTATTGATTCAGCGGTTGTACAGACAGAATAGCGACCAGGTTGTCGATATTGTAAAGTCGATTATAAAAGCGAGTGGGAATTAATTCGATAAGTGAGGTTCGTTACTTAGAGAACGCTACTGAAAAATGTGCTCGGTGTTACAAAAAGGAAAGTTGCCCGGTCTCGAAGGGGGGGGGGGGGGGGGGGGGAGAAGGGGGTACGAGGAGGTCGGTGAATGAACGGGGGCCGTAGAGTCGGTGGGAACAAGTAAGAGAGAAAGAGAAGTGGATAAAGAATCGCGCGGTGGAAAGGGTAGCAACAACCTGACTGAGATAAGGGAGCTGGTAGTTTCAGAAGACAATGCCGCCCATAATTGGATCACGAGGCTCGCGCTCCAGAATCCTTAATTCCGCCGATTGGCTCCCCCAACCTCCGGAGGCGCCCCTCCGTCGTCCGCCGGTTTGTTCTTCGTTCTTCAGTGTCTCCTTTTCTTCTGTCAGCGACAGCACGTGGCTGTCAGTCACTGCTCCTTTGACTGGCGGAATAAAGTTACCGAACCGGCCAATTGAATTTGTTCCAATTTCACAGCAGGCGTAATTTTCATGTCAGCTTTATAAAAAAAGAAAAAGAAGAAGAGAAAAATCGAAAGAAAAACAACATATATGTACAGCCAGGGGAAAATCGAGCGCGGATTACAATTGTGCACCAGCTGAACCAACTAACTCCTACTGCAATCGGACGTCGCGTCGTGCTCGCGCAATAATTGACTAACAGTACAGTACCCAAGGAATCATAGTGCAGCCAACTATCGAATTCTACTTCGAACTTTAATCCCAAATGAATCCTCCGACGTAATATACCCTCCGCGACGATCAATACCTCATTCCTCTGACCCAACCAACTACCCACTATCTTTCAAAGTTGTAGCCTTAGCTATCTTCGTGTCCACGTACTACCGCCTGCACAGTTCAACCGTAATACGTGCCTAGGTAATTATAACAACCGTAAGAACACTATGAACCTGATAACTGTAAATCACAGAGTTATACGAGTAACTGTAACGCTGCGCTATTTTTCACATTCATCCGTGGATAGATTCACGAAAATCCTTTTGTACAATGCGTCTCGAACGTTCTCGATAATGTATTTCAATTTCCTAAAATTATCGAGATACTTCCAGAAGTTCCAGTTGATACCGTATGTAGAATACGATGGTAATTAGGTCAGGGTAGCCGTATCGATTAGATAATAAAAAACATTTTGACGTTGAATTTGACATGGATGTGAGAATAATCCCGCAGCGAATACGTGTGAAGATTATTTTTCAGAGAGTTGAAACCCTTTAGGGTCATAATAGCCGGAAACGAGGCCACGAAGATTCTCGAATCTCGATTCATTACGAAATATATACCCACCCATCTCCCGACGGAAGGCGCGGATGCCGCTGTCCGTTGCACCTGCGCCTCCGTTGTGCCTGGTCATCAGGGCTCGGGTGTTTGCATCATACAACTAATTACGGGGAAGAGTTGCTCCTCTAAACGTTCGAAACCCGGTATCAGAGTCGAATGAAAAACGGTAGAAAAAACTCGGAGAAATTAGACAATACCGTAGCGAATGGCAGCAGCCAACACCTGTCAGCGCCCGGCACCCTTTTGTACACATCTACGACGTCCAACGCGTTTCGTTGAGCGGTTCGGGTTTTCGTACCACTTCAAGCTCGGATACCTCTTGATAGAGGTTCATAGACCCGGCTTCGTTTGTGGGCCATACCAAGCCAGCGCGTATCGGAGCCAATCTATTCTTTTGATTCACAAATAACGATTGCATCCACGTATGACCGAGTACTGTTAGGTGAACTGTATGAGTGATTTTTGAAAAAAGACGAGCGAAATTTTTTTCGCTCAAATTCGGTGTGATTCAAAGCCGTATCAATGTTCGTTTGTAACCTCGAAGAATTAACGATACTATCCCCGGTGTACGCTGGAAACATATTCAATTATAAATTTAGATAGCTTATTTACCGATATTCTGAATATACTTTCACCCTGTAAACGAAGCTCACAGTGTCGGAGATGGAGGGTCTTCGTCGATCAGAGCTCCAACTGATCCGATAAAAGAATCGAGGTCATGTCAATACGCCGAGAGATTGTACTTTTCTTTAATACTCTCACAGGTCAGTGGTGTGGTACGTACGCGATAAAAGCTGGCAACACGACCATAATTGCAGGTACAAATAGCCTCCGGCGGGTCCGATGTGCTAGCGGATACGTATCCACTTTTCAACGATGAAATTCAAACTTCAAATTCTCAGTTTAGCTGAATTGAAGAGATACAAAACATAAAAAACTTAATTGATATTACCGTTGATTGGTAAATCTGGATGTATAGATGATTCAGTACTGAGAACTGGGTTGACGTAAACTGAAACTTCGTCATTAAACCACGTTTTCAAACGACGCGGCGACGGTACTCTTGGCATCATCGACTACCGTAGAACCAGCAGCAAGCAAAGCTAAATTTTAAACCGCAGCCAATACAAGTCGATAACGGTCATATCGGTGTACGCATACTCAGGTATATGAATACATTGACGTGTGCGCGCGTGTAAAACATACACATAGAAAGTTAGAGGATTATGGAGCCTTAGTTTATTTATAGGCCAGCACCACGCCGGCATTATGTCGGCATCAAACGCCTCGTCACGGATGTCATCTTCATAATTCGATATCCCTCTAATGGAAATCTAAGTCGTGCGTCGAAAGCTACTAATGGCCACCACCCGAATTTTATTTAGACTAAAACATCGTCATCCGAACTCAAAGTCTATTCTATCCAAGACCGTCGTTCAGCCACGTAAGTATACATATGTGTATCCTGACGAATGAACTGTGCAGTATAGTTGTATGTGAATTGACTGGCTCGTTTGGATATCACCAAGTGATACCTCTCATTCGCATCTGATTTCCAAGAAATCAATGTTCAATGAAAGGATGAAATTAATCTAACGGTAATCGAATTGCTTCACTTTTTTTTTTTTTTACCCGCCATACATTAATGAATCTTCAACAATCCGATCAAACTCCACGCAATAAGCGTTCGATGACTTGACTTGAACCGTCGGGGTGATTGCGGACGCTGAAAGAATTCCGAATTATGAAATACTCCGGGATCTGCCGCAGTCGATTTTTCGTTTACAAATGTAATAAATGAAAAAATTGAAATAACTATAAGGTTTCCGCGCTTTTTCAAAAGCCATTCGATGCATCGATGTTGTTACGGGTTTATACATCGAAATAAAAATGGCCCCGTGTACGTATACATGTGGGAAGGCTTATGCGGCAATGGAACGGGTCGGCGACTTTTAATAACGCTCGGCTCTGTCCGCAGGATCTAGCCGGGTGTTGGTGATCGGATCCGTCAGTTTCATTGGCGGCGTACATCGCACGGTGCGAATACCGCGAAAGAACGAATTGCCGCGTGACAGATCACGTCCTCGAATGGAGAGAAAAAAAAAATCAAACCGCTTTGTGTTGCTCCCTCCTCGACGATTCTTGGCGATTTTCCGTCTCACGGGTAAAGGCGTGACGCCACGGAGTAGGTATCGGTTTGTTGGCCGTAATCTAAGCTCGCGTCGTGGCATCGTCCCCCAAGACTCTCGAGTCCAGAGTCTCGACTTCGCGAGGTCCTAGCGGATAACGTCGAGATTTAACAATAAAATCATGTTGCACGGAGATGAGACCTCGCAGCTTCTCCTATTCACCTCGGACATACGTATTCCCGCTCTCAGGCAATCTACGAAATTTTTATCAATTCCAGTCCGTAGGTTTATAAAGCCACGGTACCCGACGATGTAGACTTTATAGCTTCAACCTGGTGACTACGTGGCTAATTCAACTCCGCGAGGTAGGAGATAGCTAATCACAGGTAGGCAAGCATATTACGCTTCGAATGGTAGGTAATTGCCGTGACGCTGCATATAAAATTGCAAATCGTCGCAGTGCGTGGCCATGAGAACTGACTTGAACGTGTTTTAATATCGTGCTGTTCTTGCGCGCACCTTGCGCCCGGACTCCTCGCGAGGACGGGTAATATTTTCAACGACGAAGGTTTTCAACCTGGAATCTCATACCGCCCGAATAATCGAAAAGAAATATCGGCAGCTTGCGTAATTCCTTTATCCCGTAACGGATTTATTATTGCGACATACCTTTTCGGCGGTTACGCAATACACCCGGCCCTGCAGTCAAATTTAAACCACGTTCTCCATAACAGGGTCGTCATTAGCCTCGCACTAATTATGTACTAGACCTGTTATTCTCCCTTTCACTTTCCGCTCTATATTACCGTTTGCTGCTCGATTGCTCGGTGCGTTTTAATTTTATTTCCGATTATGCGATACCGCGTAATACAATTACGACAGACGTAACCAGAGAGAACGGAATCGTTCAATTAACCGAACTGATTCGGTTGAAAAGTTTATCACATACGTCGACAACTTTCGGTAGATAAGCGATAAGATACATGATCGTAATGAAGAAAGTGAATTCGTCCTGTGGTTCTCAAGATCACGATTTCGTTTCATTTCTTTTCATTTATTTTCTCCTCGTTTGCGAAAGAGCGCGTGAAATTTGTCTTCTAATAATTACTCTCCATGCACCGTGCGATGATGGGTACAAATATATTTACGGTGTAATCTTATTTGCAGGAATATTAATACCGTGTGATTCGACGTACCTAAGCGGTATTAATTTGTTGCGTTCCCATAACAACGATGCTTTGTAATGAAACGCTGTTTGCTTTAGCGTTTTATCATCATTTTAGTCACAGTATTTCTCTGCAACGTTCCGTTTGAAATACCTGCAGCGTACACCAATAATTTAAATGGCGTGTTTCCCCGTTGTCCTGGACGAACCATCCCGAGCTACGGCAAACTTAGGCTGTCTCCATATTCGCTTCCGAGCAAACTGCACGGTCAATTTATGCCTCGTCGTCCACTATAACGAACGCGAGTTCTGTTGCGGAACGCGCGCGAAGAGAGGGACACTAATTCAACCCGAATCGCCCAAACTCGGAGGCTCCAACCTGGAACGAAGCCACCGCTTCCTCCCCCCCCCCCCCCCCTCCCCCTGTAGCACCCCTCCGGTGGGTGCAGCTCCGATCACTGCTCCCCCGGGAGCGCTGGGACCGCCGCATCACTGGACCACAACGACTGTCTACCTGCCCTACACATATACGCGCGTGTATTCATATCAACGTGAGCACGTATGAGTTCTATACTCGGCATCCATTCGACGATACGTGTGTGTGGAGTGAAATTGCAGCTTGTATTCATTCGTGAATTTGTAAGCAACAAACGAGCGCTCCAGCGTCAACGAGAGTCTCCCAGATCGTTCGGGGCATCTATTTCAGCCTGCTTCGAGTTCGCGTACGGAATCTACGCACACCCGAAGAGCGGCATATTTTTCTGGTGAAACAAGACTTCGAGATAATCTCGATCCGTTGAAAAAGCTGGAATTCAACTAATAAAACATGCGATGTTACCTATGATGTGAGCGTAGACCGGGCGGCTTGAGCAGACCGAGGAAACCGTCGAAGAAGTTCCGGTAAAATTACCATACAAATCCGAAGAACGTATAATACCCGCTGGCAAAATGTTTCGAGGAGAGCTTAGAGGAGAGAAAAGTATGTCCGCGTATAAAATATGCCAGATATCCGCAAAGTATCCCCGAGTCAAGTTATTCGACGCTGACCGCTTCGCAGCGTGTACCGTGAAAATGTAACATTGGTATGTGTGTATCTTGTCTGCTGTATGGTAGAGCATACCGTAGGAGGGAACTTTTTTCATTGAACAAATACTACGAGCCAGCTCCGCTGCACCCCAAGGCGCTTGGCGGGATCCATCCCTGGTTTACTCAAGATCGAAGCAAATAGCATGGGCTAGCTTTTCACATCAACGAGCGACGTCAAATGCACTCGTCTTACTCACTTTTCTTCTTTTCTCTAAACTCGGTTTCGCCGTCTTGGTTCGTCTCTTATGCTTATCCCATCCTTCGCGACCATACAGATCCTGACTGCGTTGTCCTGACTCTGGCGGCTACCTCGGTTGAAAAGGAGGCCAGATTAGATTTACAGATCCTTATATATCCAGAGCGCTCTCTCCCCGTGACAGCATTATTAAAATTGGAACGAACGAATTATCAGATACGCTTTAAACACACACACACACACACACACACACAAAAGCAAAGTCACGCGCCTCGCAGCGAAGATAAAGACACGAGATGGAATACCGTCTATATCTTTATCTATATCTACACACGGTTATGATATACATTCGTGTTAGCGCGTCTCGGGTTGACGCCGACTCCACCAGCCTCGCCCGTACATTCGGGTATATTGACCTACGTAGGACGCGACCATGTATTCAACCGAGTACTTGTGAAACCGCGATGCGCGATAAAACCCGAAAATTTTTGAGCCACGAGCGGCTCCTTTTCAGCTCGTAATTGGTCTTTTCAACGGAATGCGGCATTAATAATTTTGAGGCTTTTTACGAGATTTCCAATCTAAAACCGAATCATTTCAGGGTAATGTTTTTTGTTTACGACAATTTTTCGAGACCGTAGAAAGACAACCTCTCAAGATCCCGAATCGTGTTGTCCGGAATGACTTTGTGTTCGCATATCGAAATTCTTAATGATTTGCACATTTTTGATTTCTTATGCGGAACGGTATAAAAAACCGTAGACGGTGAGAATCCGTGGCGATATTGACCTACAGCGCGCGGCATTTAAGCATAATAATACATCGGGGAGAGCCGCTATCGAAACACGCCTTTTGGACGCTCAGTCATCGGAGAGTCATCAATAGCGCAGGTGCTTCCAGTAAGTGAGGATCGCCGACAATCTCGGACAATACACCGTGAAAAGTTCCAAGCATAACACCTTTTGTTCCGAGGCCATTCATTGAATCTAACAAAAGATGTGGATAGTTTTTAGTTAATTTAGGCAAGAGGTGGCGTGTAGCGCCGGTCCTCAGCTACCAAAAATATCTCGCCTGCCCCCTATCGATTGCCCGTTACTCCGTCGGCCCATCCGTCCGTCTAAACATGATCCACCTACGTGTAAAATAGCCGCAGGTATAAACCACGAGATCCACGGGCAATCACGTGCCGATCGACTCGCCTATGCGGCAGACGATCGCCCACTTTTCCCCCTGCTCAATTTTAATCACAATACCTTTCCTGGAATTCATCATACCGTCATCTTGATTGTTGCCGTACTTATCAATAGCTATAAAGAGTAATACAGAAGCCAAGTTACGTAGTGGAATTGAGTATATATCATTCATAAGTATATGGAATTTGTAATGTGAATTACATGCCTCGCAAATATGTTCAGACTATTATATGAAATGAGATGAGGAGAGTATGGTGACCAGTGTGTTTCTGAATTCCCTCCTCAATTCTGTATGCTCCGATATTGCGACAAAGCCTCATCTCTCATCAGCTTGAAATATGCAGGTATAATATCAAAGCCGCGCGTAGGCGAACCTTCGTGCTCCCGTTATTAATACCTATTTGGTATAACATACAACGAGCACGACGTGGATTGTCTCGTGTGCTCACCGAAGCTTCTGTCACTTAAGCTTCGATGATAGCATAGCAGATAACTGAGACATCGGAATATCGATGTAGCGACTGTCTCTAAGGTATCGGAATATACCGAATGGCAATATTTTCCAAAAATTCAATTTCATATTTGTGTATTTGTGTTTATATCAACAGACTGATTTAGTGTATAAAGACAAGAAATGTGAAATCTATCTGCATAGATGCGTGCACATTGCCTTGTCTTTTTTGGATGCGCATTGTATTCTCCAATATACCTGTACCACCCTCCGCTATTCATCATGAAAGTAGCACAATGCAAGAATGAACCGCTAAAGTAAGTACGAAGTAAAAAGAAGTAAAGAAGAAGAAAAAATTAAAGAAAAGAAGGCTACCTCTCCGAATGTTTTTCCGCACGGATGATCCTTGATACGAATGGTTGGGGCGAGCGTATTTCAATTTTGAAGTGGGGATAATTATAAAAAATTCAAACTTCTAACGTTCGTTATGGATAAAATACTATATATAATGTAGCAGCGGCAGCTAAGTTCACTTCGCGGCCTCCAGGAGCTTCTAGTATACCATACACACGGTACGGGGTAATTAAAAATTTGTCTTTCAATATTAAAAAGTGATTACACAGCTGCGAAGGTGGTCGTGAAAAGAAATTCAAAGAACTCCGAGCCCCTCCGTTTGGCGAGATCGATACTCCGGTAATCCTACGCATAATATATATAAATATCCCGACCTAGCCATCCTTGGAATGGCCAAATATTACAGTAAAATGGCTTCGTTAATTATAGTGCATGTTCATCGCATGCGGTTGCCATGCAAACTCACCCTTTCGGTGGTTGAGCAATGCCAACTCTCAACTATGGTGCCATGTGGGTTCCTTCGACGGAGCAGTTAACCCAGCATCATTAGTAGCTGCTCGATACAGCGCGGAGTAATTCGTGACCCCATAGCTTAATAAAAAAAATTAATGAAAAAATTTCCGACACATCGTAGCTGTGGATATATGTATGTATATAATATATGTTTCAATAAATTTGACCCCTTGCGGTCATAACGCCGATGATGTGGGCGTAGTTTTGTGCCCGCGGGTAAAACCCTAATAACATCAAACCAGAAATCCATGATGATTTCTCCGCGAGACTCGTGCCCACGCTTACGTTGAAGTTTGGATATTACGCGATGAATTTCGCGACAGCTGAAATACCTCTCAGCGTGGGACACTTATAAATGGAAACTGTATCGGGGGGTTTCCAGTCTGAAACACGGGTTCGTACCACCGCGGGTGCTGCAGCGAATCCGCCTTTGTCACTCATAACTTTATAAACAGTAACTAGGCGTTACATCGTTGGGAATTAGTCTCGACCGGTCATCCTGATCCTCGTAACTATTTTACCGAATCGCCTATACATCTCCAGAAGTATCACCATTCGCGTAGCTCATTTTTTGACAGAGATGTACGAACGGAGATACAGCGGTGAAAAGCATCGCGAACGATCGTGAGACGTATGTATCGCTGAGAGTATGGAGAATCAGAGAAAATCAAAGCTCGAGCTATTTCATCGATAACTTACCCGTCGTTATTCGCGATTAGATAACGATAGAATCGGAAAATTGCAAGAAAAAAAAAAGTAGCCGGACGATTCGCCTTATGATCGGAAATTCATTGAGGAATGTTTTGCATTGTTTTGGTGGGTTGGCGGGGATCGATATCGAATTGGCCCCTTCGTGTGTATCGGCGGCGCGAACACGAGTGACCTTTGCCACCGTAGTCGTGGGGTAGGATGCTCATGACACCGGGTTCGGGTTCCCCTGTCATCCGCAGCGGGTGCAACGGGTGATGCGACCCTCTCTATTCACCGATCCAAAGTAGAAAAGCGACTCGTCGTGCAATCTACTCGCACGACGTCACACGTAACTCGGATATTTCGGCGTTGTCTCAGCTCATGTACATTCCTCCGAAGACACGCAACTACCGTAACGACTCGAGACAACGGCTGCTCCTCTTCCTCGAATATCAATCTACATTTTTCGAATACTGGCGAACAGGTTCTCTTGTATACCACATGCGTAAACAACTAACACATGTCCCGCATCCCTTTTCCGAAGACTGTGAAAGGTCGATGTCGAATATTGGACGGGGCGGAAGTATGCGCCTCTTTTGGCAAGGAACGTCGCGTTCCGAGATGAAATCAGAGTAAGTCAGCATTAGGAAACAGTTCGTTTCATTACCTTGAGGTATATTAAACTACGGGAGCTACTCGGTAGGAACCGTGCAGACGTTTGAAACGTTCCAGCGACTCTGGTACTTTGTCACGTTACACGGTGCACCGCTCCATGCTCAGCTGTCGCATATGTGAGCATGCACTAATACGTATTACTCTACACCGTACACTCCAACGGACACGTGCGCTGTCCTTTGGGTTGTGTGTTCGTTCGTTCGTTCGGTCTGCCATCTCCACGAAATGTATAGTCTGCGAACTACATCACCGCTGGGATAACTGTCAATGACAAGGTATGCCATTGTCTAACACAGGGTTGACATCTCCATCCACCAAAGTGCCTACAGCACGGCAGCCGTCGGAGAAGACCCTACTTCTAAATAATACTACAACAGACACAGCAGCAAGGGTCTGTTACGAGCGTGAAAAGGTATTGATAAAACTGACTGTTGCAATTCTTACGGATTGTCTGACCTTTTCCCATTTGGGCGTGAATTACTCTATGAATCGAAGGGCTAGAAGCGAACTCTATCGCGAGGACGAATCGACGAGTCTACCGGCTGTATTATGGACTTTGGATGATACTCATTGTGAGAATAAGTTTCGAAAGATGCATCGCATATTAGTTTCGCGAATAAAAAGAAGAAGTAAGAAAAAGAGGAAAGAATATGATTTGCAAAGTAAGTCAGATTACTTGCTCAAGTTTTAAGAGCTGAAACTTTATACCGTGTGCGGCAACTCGTTGGGCTGATCCTCAATTAATAACGCTAACAAGCTTCAGAAACCCAAGAATCTACTGCAGCGAAGACTAGTAAATCGTGTCATTATTTTTTCAACGTCACGTTACTAAAATTGCATCTTATAATACATGTACCTATATTAACCGTACATGTAAAGGCGGAGCGGAATCTTCGCGACAAGTGCACGGAGCTCTCCGTACTTTCTGGCGGGGCTTGCGTCGCGCCACCGTAATAAAAGTTAGCGAAGTGCAGAGATGTGGGTAGGTTTCGAAAATGTGTCGTATCATTGCATTGCGAGCACGTAGACGACTTCCGTCTACGCTACCGCGACAGGCTCTCCTCGAGTACCGAGTCGTTGCTCACGCACGCATGACTCGCCCCTCCGCTGCAGTCCTCTCAACCCTTTTAACATCCAGATCCTGACTCTGTATCCACGTCCGCGTCTCGTGAGCTCCAGTCGCGACGGTAACTCGGAAGAAAATTCTTCCGAAACACATACTTCTGACCTAGCTTTTTGACTTTGTTTCTCTGCAAGCGGCGTGTATCCGCATGTCTTTACCACGTGTGATACGCGTATAAAGGGATGTGCGGAGCTTCCTGACTGCCTTCAGGGAAATGTGCGTCTGCAGGCTCACAAGGGTCAGGGGTTATTTACCTCAGTCACAATAGAGAACTGAGGTACCGTTGAGGTGAAGAGCGTGTCTCGGTTATTTTCTGAAAAGGCTTAGGTCGGCAAAAGTCTGCGAACGCCGGTCCCGTGTATACAGATGATTTCGCGAAACTACTCTCCAGAGATTTGAACCGGTAGAGTAGATTGAATTCGTTTTGGAAATAATTCGAAAGTTGGGAAAAATCTTAAACAATAGGTGAGATCTGCGTTCTTGGCAAAGTGCACCCTTAGGTCTTGCTAAACTTTTTCCTCAACTTTTATCTCCGGTATCTGATGTACTTTATCGACGAGAATCAGCTAGTGGAAAGAACGAAACGCTCCTTCTAGGAATAGTAACCGATCTTCCGATACTACGTACATTTTACAGGTCACAGGTTAGCTCGAATTGGAATTGATTCATTCTGCGATCAAAATGGTTTTCGAATCAGTTGTAGCGCGAGAAAGTTCAGTTTTCGCTTCTCGATTCACCAACGCCGCTATCCGAGTTATTTATCACTCACCGAGGATCGCGTGATTATGATAACTTGAAGAAAAAGTTGAATTTCAACTGAACGAGCGTGTATCAGTCGGCGGGTATTATAGGGACATTATCAATGACCAAGTTTCACCAGACAGACTTCTAAGTTTCCTCGTACCCTTTCTCTGAAACGGTTCAACGTTCTCGCGAAACTTGTAGGTATGTGTGTACTCGTCACGTACGCCTATACGATGGCGTCAGCGACACCACCGACGCCACAACGCCACGACGCGCCGTCATTATTTGAGATATTCGATCCTTCCGAACGTGTCTCCGCACCCGCAGGCACGCTTGGGTCGCGTCACCCCGAGGAATCTGTTTGTCCGGAGACCGAGAGCTCGTCATCCTCTCCCCCTCGGCGAACCAACGCTTCCACGTGCTTCTAATTGACCACAATCACCTCCCACTGGTTACGAACAGATCGAGGACAGCGTTACTTCACACTGCGATCATCTCTCGGCACGTTGAGCGATGTTCATCGTTGCGGTCGCTAAGAACGCGCTGCGGAAAGCCGTGAGAGGAAATTGGTTTTTAAAATAGTACCCACCGTCGCACATTACCAGCCTTTATATACTCCGTTCCGACAACCAGACCAAATTATTTTCAGAGCGCAGAGCTACAGCTGCAGCTTTGGGAAAATTTGACCTTTTTTTTTAGTTTGTCAGAATTTTCCCTCCTCACCTATTAATAAACGAATAACTCCGAGTTCGAATATCCGTCGCTATTTCATACGGAGTATATCTGATTGAAATCCTCCATCGAATGTATAATTCTCGCTGACGGAAATTGAAAGTTGAATATTTCAGGGGAATCATTCTAGAAAATTTCTCCCAATTCGTCACGATCCTAGTATCGAATACGAGTTTACGTGGCACGTGAATTTGAAAACATTCTCTATTTTATCTAACATCTGACGTTTCACCGAAGAGCCAAGGGGGTTATTGATCATCTGAATTAACTTCCCTTCCATCCACCGCCCATTTCTATGGGTCCACATAAAACGGGAGGCTACAAAAATTTCTCGCGAGTATAAACTTCGTTCATTTTGAGGAATCGGATCATCCGCGGTATCCCTGATTCTGGGGAAAGACTTTTACCGCTTTTCCCAATATTCTGGCACCGCAATAACGTGTTGGACCGACTTTTTTTTTTCATACACGTGTCGCGGGTTAGTTGGACTGTAACTATAAATGTCCAATTGTGGGACAATACCGACATAAATCGTGTAATGGAAGGTGATTCGCGGTCTGTCGTTAGATAGCCTCCGATCGAACAACCTACGCCTCCCGATTCCCCGCATCGACTTTGCGAACATCATCCACAGGACAAACTACTGATTGGCGGATTACGAAGACGTGACGGTGTAATCCCGACATCTATACCACCGGCAACCCGGACAAACTTAAGCTCGCGTCGCGCTCACTCTCCGAACAAATCAACCGAACGAGCTCCCGTCGCATAAAAAACTCAAAGGAGGTGGACGCGTTGTTTTTTGTTCATCGCCTAGCGTTCGCCTGACGAATTCGTTCGCATTCAACTACGACGCATATCGTTGCAGCGAGGGAACGTGATGGGGGGAGGGAATCGCGAAGAAGAGGTGGATGGATGGATGGAGGAGTATCGTGACGAGGGGGCTTTGAAAGGCGGAAAATGTGGGCATGTCTGGATCTACCGGCTCATATAATCAATTCAGTAGCGAAAATAGGAGGAAAGACATTGTTCGAATGTACGGAGCCGAGGAGGGTTAATTGAAATGTAAATTAATACATATTGCGATGGCAGTGACGCAGATGCTGTAAATTACGTTATCTGCTAGGTAGCTCTGCGCCACGCCGAGTTACCCGGCGGTATACGCGACACTCGACGCAACGCAACGATACGCTGGCGGTCAGTTGGCCGGACGTACTCCCTTCACGATGGCGCGCCTCCCTTCGTTACCTTACTGATAATTTGAATAATGCCCTTTTATCGGGGACGCGGCACGTTTTCATAGCCCACCACGGTCGTAAGCCCGCTTGTATAATTCTCGTACATATAATGCGGCCAGGTATATTTGATTTAGGCACGCGTAAGCTTTCGAGCACGCGATATTTATTCGGTCAAAACTGACGTTTTAACCGTCGAAATATTTATCTTAGCCGTTAAATTTCACGTATCGCGACGGTGGATCGACCTAGCTCCCTAAACCTTTGGGTATAACGCGTTAACGGCTGAACGGCTGAAGAGCAAATGGCAGGTGACGTAACAAGCATTGGTTAACCGCAATTCGTGCATATTCCCGGTAATAAATTACATCCATCACGTACGATCGCACGAATCCGGTGGATGAACGTAATCAATGCTAATTAATGCCATTTGCGTAGCGACTCGTGCGCTCGTTCGCTCGCTTGTACGATATTCGTTCGGACGCGAATATAATAATGTCCCCGTGCTCCGGGCGAGCCTTATAAAGGATTAACAGTTAATTGAATAGCACTATAGGTGGTAAATACTCAGGTTCAGCTTGTCTCCAAGACCGTAAACAGCGTTTCCAACCATAAATTATATTATAAAACACCCAGTTTAGTGTACGGTAGCCGTAATACGGTTGATGTAATTTGCCGAATATTTTTCGCGCACCCCGATCTTCGCTACCTGGTTACACCAGCATCGGTAGTAGCTGCGGGAGCAACGGCAGCAGCATAGTTCAGTAATTAACGATCCGCCGGTGCTTGTTGGTCCGTGAAAGATCGAAGACCCGAGCGCGGAATTTTCCACAGCCGACTGTACGACGCGGAGTAATTTATTGCATTTAAAAGCAGTCGTACATCAATTAAGGCAGCTCATTACTCGGGCCAGCGGTTGGGGTTACAACCCTTCTCCGCAGCTTATACGCCAGAGGTACGCTACCGACTCAAAATCTCTTCGAGTGTGTAATTCGAATGGACGCTGTCCAAAGACTGCCTCGCCCGCCCGCGCCAAATCCAACTAAACGAGGTTGACAGCCTCAAAAAAAATTATTCCACGGTCCGTATAGATATTTTTCCATATGGCTCTCATGCGGCGGTGGTATTACACGTTTCGCTCATATTTTCTCCGAGTGCTCGGCGAGAAAACCAGATGCGAATTTTTCATCACCGTGTCCTCTTCCGACCTTTTGCAGAGCAACTCATTTAGCGAAATAGCAAACTTTGCTCTTCGTACTCAAAAGGGGGATACCCAAAACGGCATAACTGCAATAAAAACTTACGACTGAACGGCGAAACCCTGTATGGTTGTTAACTTTTGATCATCACTTGGAATAACAGTTCCATTGTCGGAAGAAAACTTCTGCACTATAATCATTAAACTGCATAACGTTGAAAGTCGGATGTTGGGCACGAAATACAGAGTATATCTATGCGATAATAGAGTACGAACTTTCAAAGAGAACTCTGCGTGGACAAATCTAGTTTTCACTTATGGAAGTTATACCTGAATTCTGGTTGGAATTTTGCATTCAACGGAGCCTGTTTTGGGATTTTTCCCCCTCGTAAAGGAGGTAGCTATATTTGTTTTAACGCGTCGGTAGAGTCAAAGGGCGAGGCCACGTCAAAGAAGCGGAAATGAATACATCCCGCTTGTTCGGTTAAAAAATGCGTATCTTTTGAAATTTACTTTTCGCTGCAAAAAACAAAAAAGAAAAAAGGCTGAAAAACGAATACCCCCACACGGTACGAGCAGATACTCGTACACAAATACAATGAAATAACATCGAGTAAACTGCCAAAGACGGGAAAATCCTCTATTTTTAACCTCCTCTTCCCGTCCCTCCGCTTCCCTCCCTTGTCCTTCACTTTCCTGACTTCAATTTACCGACGGGTTAGACCCGGTGAATCATAATTAGTGGAGTAATAACGATATAACAATACAGTGGGAAATATTGGAACGGCGAGGGGTGGTAATCGCGGGAAGTCCGTCACCGGGAGACCTACCCTTATGACCACGTGGCCCCTCATCTATACCGCGCTGCAGAGGTACGTGTCAATTATTGGACGACTACGTGACACGCTGGTTTACCCCTTTTCTCCACACTCCGTAATTCCACACCTACCCCTGGCCGTCTCCATCCACGGGTCGCTCCACCGCAATTAACGGGGCGCGGCTACCACGTCTGCCTGGTGACAGAGCTTTATGAATCATGTTATTGGGGACACAGTTTTGAAACCCGTTTCAATTTGTTTACGATTAAAAAGTGTGACTCAAAGTGCCTCGGCTATTCCTCCGGCGCATGAAATCCCCCGCAATATGATTCGCATAACGATCAAATCAACTGATCGACGCTAATAAAAGTTCAAATCTGGACCGAACGTACATATCTGACATATTTTATTACCACCATTTATTTATTTTTTTTTAATACAACTTTCATCCCTTCGTATTTGTTTTTTCTGCCCCTATACCACGTATTGGGGTAATTTCGGGCTGCTGTGTAAAATGGAAAAAAAATAAATCAGTAATTGTGGAGAATCAATGATAAAAGTCAGCGCACCATCGGAAATATAATAGCCATTCGTTTATCGAGATAGCAAAAGTGCTGAACTCGTTTAAAAGATCGTCAGTAGTTGTCGTAACAGTAAATTAAATTGTAACCTGCTCGACGCAGTCTGGGGAAAATACGCCTGGTTACTCCGTGCTTTAAAGTAATATCAGACAATTTCATCGGGTGGAGGTAGAAAAAAAAAAACGGTAACAATAGTAAAATAAAAAGTTTCCAATTCCAAGACGTACACATGCGAGACGTGTATCGCCACAAGTTCTCACGAGGTTTCACCTACGTTGATATACCTTGTATAATAGAGGGTACATGTGGTCAATATACAAGGACGGGAATGAAACATATTCCGGGACGTGGTGGAGTTCCTGACAAAACGGACGGTAGACGAACCGACCTAACCGGTGGTTGGCAGGTGCCCCAACGGCATGCAAGCTGCATCGTTCGTAGAGTTTCCCCCAATTTTAATTAAATCTTGCGGCCAGGGCGTCGCCCCCTGCCGCGGACAGAATGAGCGACCCCCACTGAGCAACTTATATCGGTCACGCGAAAAGCAGAACAAACTGTTATTATATCACCTCGTCTCGCCTCGCTTTAACGTTGCTTTCCTTCGCCCGCCTCGACTCGAGTTGTGAACCGTGTGAGCGCACCATGTTTCAAATAACACCGCAGCTTAGAATTTTTATTCGCTCCCACTACTCGGAATTCATCTGCGAAATATCCAAGTAGAGACTTTTTGGTACATTAAAATCTATCCTTGGATGAGCGGTAGTCGTACGCGCGTGATCACAGGTCGGCAGATCTTCCGGCAAAATTTACGCTGGTATAAAATTTATGGTATAACGATGCGCCGTGTAATTTATCGGCTCTTTGCGAGGCCTCGGTAGAAGAGCTGGACTTACAATTAGATGACAAATATAGCTGAATCGAGAGAACGCTACGTCGCGGGAAACCAGACACTTGCCCGGCTCGTTCGCGTTACAAAGAGATCACGGTCTGGCTCTGTTTGGAGTATGGAGCGGCGCGACGTTGGCGAAGACGGCTGAGGGCGAGAGAAGTGGCGAGGGAAAAACCATCGCCGAAGTGAAGATGTCGTGGTAAAAGAACGCCGAACAGGGAGAATCACATTTAAGGTTGTTTATATTGACCCACGGTGCTGCTTATGTTCCTACAGTAGCAGGTAATGTTGACGGTGTACTACAAATTTTGCGCTGTGCTAGCGGATCCTGCGTCAAGAAGAGATGGAAAAAAGCCGCCAACAAGAATCACAAAAATTCCTGCCAAAAATCCCTCGTTTTACTTGGGTAACTGGTTTTCATACGGTTCGATCAAGGATATGAGTGAAAGTAAAGAGGTGATATCAGAACCCTTTCATCCCCTTTTTATCCGCCTTTTAATACAAGGCTAACCCCTCGCCGTTGAACCCGTTGGCTATTTTCAAAACTAGCACCCCTTTTAAGCGAAGGACAGCGATTCGACTGAAATAAATTGGATTAAAAATTCTGAACACTACAGCAATATAGAATTATAACATTATCTTTCCGAATCACTTTGGATGGCATTCCTTCTGAGTTTTATACATATAGGCGCATATAGGAGTTCGTTTCAATTTCACGAACAACTTATCTTACCATCGGACGTCGCTCGATATTTTAGAGGTAACCGCGTTCCCATCGAGGATGGCGGGATAAAGACGCCCACTGTCACGCCCGTATAATTTTGATATTCGCGTTCCTCCTGTATTCGGAAATAAGGTGAGACCATAAAGTGTTAAACCCCATATAATTAGAGTGCTGTACGTACGACTGTTTGGGAAGATTAGACTAAATTGCGCTATTCGCCGTGTCCTTGTAACCCAACAAAACCGAGAGATTAATCTCAGACCATACAGATATATACCATACGAACTAAACTTCTACCTCTAGCATCGAAGAACGACGCAAATTAAGTTACGCTCTTGACTTCGCGGCGAGCAATATAATTGCGAATATCAAAACCATTGGATCGCGGAGCAATGGGAAATTCGCGTTTGGTCGTAGGAAGTTCTCGTTCGCGAGGTAGATGAAAGCATAATTTTCACCAGGTCGAATTCGATACATTTGGTTCACGATCAGCGGCAGTGAATAAGAGTCCGGTCAGTTCTCTGGAAGTCGTGTCCGATCGTGAGTGGCCTGATTCACGTTAGTGGCAGATCCCGTGGACTATTAGCGCCCGGCGCGATATAGGTATAGACTACTGAGGTTGACAATGGCCGTTCTAATAATACCCAACCCAGTTCTAACTAATTGGTGAGCTGACCCGTTAAGCTAGGTCCAAATCAGTCCACCCAGTCAAGTTCATCGTGTTATTTGTCTATATTCAAGGACTTCAAGTTCCACGAATATAGGACACGTTTTCACACAGTTCCATCAATTATGATATTGCAGAACGTCGCTGTTCGCAAAAAAAATTGGAGAAGAATATTGAAATTGGAAGATTAGAGATATGGCGAATAACGCAGACACGATGTGGAAAGTTGAGAACAGATGCAATATAGCCTCATTGACGTTAACTCTACATGGTTTTTTTATCGACCAGTAACCTGTTTCCAGTGGGTTTTCATCCGGGACCAGCTTATCCTAGCGGTACATAGGTAGTGGGTAGCCGTATGTTGGCGCTGCATTATTCATCCCTAGCTAATTATTAAAACATGTAAACACCCACCGGGCGGTCGGCAGGGGGTGGAGCTCCAACTAATCTAGGAGCCGGGTGAGGGTGAGCTTGAACGCGAGGGGGATGGGTGCAAAGGTGAAGACGAGGGCGAGGACGAAGGCGAGGACGAGGACGAGAAAGGGGGAGCAACTTAGGTGACTACCGAGTACGAGCAAAGGCGAGTCGTGCTATGAAAATTCATAGCGAGTCCAGCGGTCAAGGGATGCAGTGAACTGAAAACCTAGAGGAACCCTAGCGAGATTAAAATATACCGAGATAGCGAGAGACAAGCGACAACCAAGACCCTGTAATATCCGTTGATGAGGATGACGCGAATGTGATAACATTTACATATTATTTTCGCATTTTATGAAACGCGTTGAGTTGAAAACTCTGGCACCGTGTTCACTCGTTTTCACTGCAGTTATCTTCTTTCAGAATAATGTCTGACTCACCTGGTTAACTGGTACAAAACGTAGGTCATACGTAGAGTAAATGAAACGAACGGTTGCGGCGCGAAGTGACTCCAACATTTAATTTCATGGCGCGCGTAAATGTTCCGCGTGTCTAATTATACGTGGAACATTATATATGATTTACAGATCGATCGAATTCATTAACTAATGAACTGCTATTTGCAGCTACCTCCGCACCATGCGGCAGTTTAATGTTTTGTTCGATATTTTTCACCGATAACACCTACGCTCGTGGTATTACCGATCTAATTTCGATACCATCCAAGCTGATAAACCGTACAAACTATTATCACCGAGACCTATTATCTCTTCGAATTTTCATCCAAGGCGCTCGGCGTCAAAGGCTGAGATCTCGGAGTTTTTCGTGTGAAATATTATGATGAGGCGTCAGAAGTGGGATTCATTTAATAAAGATATACGTTTTATTTTGCCTTTAAACACGCAACGGACCGTGATCTATGAAATTAGGGAGAAACAAAGGATTTTAATAAAGCGTTGAGCGAAGGATGGCTGTTGGTAGCGAGCAGGAAAATTCATCTCGTCTGCAGCTTTTTCGGTGGAGGAAAGGAGTGCGTGGCACGACGGGAGATAGAAGAGGATAGCCGAATCCGTCGAGGCGCCGAGGCAGGGGGAAACATACGAAGAGAAGACAAGGATTCGCTTTTATCTCGCGCCCGAAGCAATACACGCGGGCGCACGGTACCTCCGTCGACGTTCCTGCCCGGATTAGTCCTTGCTGCGTAATAAGGACAAATGCCGGGTCCCACAGGATAAGCTGGACCGGGCGTAGTTTGCCATCCGATGGCAATCTCACGTCCTAATATCGTTACCTCGCTCGCTATCAGCCTTCTGTCAAGCCACGAGCAGCATCCTCTGCACCCACATCGAATCCCATCTTCTGGGTGGCCGCTAACGGACACCACTCGTGGTTGATCTCGCTAGGACCATGGGTCACAGGATGGATGCGAAACGAGTGCGAGCCAAGCATCCGGAAACCAGCTGAACCCTTTCACGGTCTATCTTCGTTTATTATTTTGCCGTGACACGGTTACAGGGAAATCTGGCAATTCTGGAATCAAGTGAACTAACTTCATTTCATTTCCGCTCATCTACTAAATCAATATTGAAAGTTGGACGGTTGCTTCTCGTTACCGGTTTGCCGGATTATACCGAGTCGAAACCACCGCGCTACTGCAGAAACAATTAACGAGGGTAGTCCCGCGTAATTTATATAAGTGGAGCTTTTATGCACGTGAAATATTATTCTTCCGGATGAGGTGCCGGTTGACAAGGTGAACACGCACATCGCACGCACCTATGGACTGCACGCACCAGTCTCCCCCCGGCTTTTGATATCGCACACGGGTATATATATGTATCTAGGTGTAACGACAGGCACACAATGCCTGACACAAGCTCGCTTGTACGCGTACCTCCAACTAACACAGTTGGAATATGAATATAATACTTTAGCTCTGATATGAACATTGACGCAAAAAATACCAACAAAAACCAGAGTACGTTCTCGTGTATATTCTTGGAGCTCACGCAGAACTAACTTCACCGCACCTGTCACGCGGGACTGTCGGGTCGTAGAAAAAACCGCATGCAACCTCACCGCAGCAACCGTTTTATTAAATCGATCCTACCTATTATTTTTGACATTTCCTAAGCAACCCCATGCGTGGGACTTCCAGAAATATACTGGCGGTCGGCGCTTCCTGTGATTTCCCAACTATTCACAACGGCTATCTGTACTAATCATTATATCTCAAACCTATCGTGGAGCTATACACTCTCTCATTCTTTTTGCTCTGCCATTTATCATATAATGTCTGTTAACCTGATCTGCCAACAAATTCGTCTCGGAACACTATGACTGACAGAGATATGTACACAATAATTGTCTGGAACGTTGAATTTCCTCAAAAAAGGCGCTTGTCGGACTGGCAAACGGTGTATGGGTGAACACACGTCGTAACTCTCAAAAGAATCAAGATCAGGCGAGCGTGAAATACCGTTATTATTCGAGTTACGACCGTAATCGTTAAACATATTAGTATGTGACGATCATCCGTAGCCGTGAGTACCGGTGTAATAAATACTACTTTTTATGGCCAAAGTACGATATCTGAAATTAATGAATGCATTCAAGCGAAACTGAATGCACACAGATCTGTATAATATAGGTCCACATAACTGTGGCTACATTCGAATTTTCGTATGATTAATGTTACGAATGTAGTTATAAATTCAACAGCAAACGGTTCATTAAATTTCACGGTCCAACTTAACCGCATAGTGCTGCAAGTAACAATTGTAGTAATTCCGACTTGCCCTTCACTTCTAGTCGGTATAATGGTTTTGCCCACTATTCAACATTTATAAAATTGTTTGAAATTACATTTTATAACTTGTAAGTTGGATGATTAGTAAAAGTGAATAGGTGGGTGCGTCGGTGGGGGAGATCGGGGCGGAACGGGCCACGTAACGTGTGGAACAAATCTTGGAGCTCTCAATAATGAATAAAAATTTTAGAAAAATTAGGAACCGTTTATTCAAACATTTTTTTAACAAAATTTCCAAATGAAGATGACATAAAACAACATATTTCGTTTGTTGTACCAATAAACTAAATCACAATTAACGCGCAACAACGTTTATGACCTTGCTAAACTGTACCAAACATTGTTTTGATAAGAACTTGTCAATCTAAGCGCAATCCAACGACTCTGGACGACATTAGACCACCTAGACCGTTCTGCCCCGGTAGTCCATTCCGCCCCAGTCTTCCCTATATAACACTCCATGAGATAGAATAATCTCCAACGTTCGTTGACTGCTACGCAAGGCTGTTAAATCTCAGACTTTTTTTTTTTCATACATTAGCTACGTAAGGTATAGGTGCTGATTCGAGACGGATTTTTAGCGAGCCTTAGAAATTGTCTGCCTCGCAAAATTGCCTCGAGATCAAGGGATGCTACGAGGTAACGAACAGGCGGGGTTCAGACAGGAGGCGAATGGCTGAAATATGATAAACAATTGCTCCCCGGGGCGTAAGGTCGTGGTTGGTTGGCATTCAGCTGATTATTCCGTAAAGACGTCCCGGAAAGCGGAACGGTTTTCAAAAAAATGAAAATTACCCAAAACCACGAGCACGCTACGAAGGATTTATGAATTCCTTGGGCGTATCGCTCAACACCTGGTGTAAAATGAAGAAATTCCGCGAGGATTGAACTTCATCGAGATGAGGGCTGGCAGCAGGGCTGAAAAGAATGATAAACATTATCGTGCCTCCGAAGCTATTATACAGAACGAAGCGCGTTTAATTGAGCCTCGTAATTTTCTACCGACGTCTTTCACAACGAAACTTTACAGTGGGTGTGACGTTTAATCTTGACGAACGCATAATAACTGGTGTTAATTGTTCACACGCATCCGCGACTCTTTGTCGACAGATCGCTGGCGACCTTATAGCGTGGTAATTTTTTGATACACCAAAGAATACTTCACACGAGGAACATCTGGTCTCTCGAGCCGAGAGAAAGGCCATAAAATAGTAAACCATGGGTGGGGGTATGTTCGGAAAAGCTGAAAAAATCTCTGCGGCGAAGATCTTTCTGATAATCTGAGAAAAAAATAATTGAAAAATGAGACGACTCGACAATTACTTA